>NC_080713.1:28076198-28121198 GCF_019097595.1 Hemibagrus wyckioides
AATGAATGCAGATTTTCAGCTCCACACATCCCGCAGACTTTATTTTTGTTTGATGATGTGTCATTAAAATGAACAGGAACAAACTGCATGAATCAATTAAACTCTGATTCAGGTGTCATTTACATTCTGATTCAGGTATCAATTACATTCTGATTCAGGTGTCAATTATATTCTGATTCAGGTATCATTTACATTTTGATTCAGGTATCAATTACATTCTGATTCAGGTATCATTTACATTCTGATTCAGATATGTGTGTGTGTGTGTATATATATATATATATGTATGTATGTATGTATGTATGTCTGTGTCTGTGTGTGTGTGCACATCATTTAATTCTCTCCGTTCCCGTCTTCCACACAGGACTCGAGTGTTTATGCTGGACTTCAGTGCCATGAGGGTGTGTGACATGGAGTTCGATCTGGTCAGACGGTTGTCCACGCCCTCCAGCTTCGGAGCCATGCCCACCAGCACAAACCCCGCCTCCAACACAAACCCCGTCCCCGACTTTCTCACAATGTGGAAATATTACTGCAGAGATAACTTCGGCTGGAGGGAGTACTCAGAGGTGAGCAATAGAAATACTGACCAATCAGATCCCTGGGCTCGATAACACCAGTGTGTTATTTATTATTAGATTTATTTGTAGTCATCTATCAGGACACATATTGAGTGGGTCAGCGAGGCGATTTTAAACACTGAATCAACCCTAATTTATTCCTCCGCCGTGTAATTTAATGACCGTGGATCCGTTTGGTGTGAACTCCACTGGTGTGTGTGTGTGTGTGTGGGTGGGTGTGTGCTGGCTCTCACACATAACCAGAGGAAACATTGTGTTCTGCCTACACACAGACGTCTGAAATCAATCCGTTGCATAAGTGTTCCTTTTTTCTTTTTTTTCTTTTTTTAAATAAAGCTATTTATTTCCTTTCACAAAATCCGGGCTGATGGATGTCGTCTGACTCGCGTTCCAGATGACGCTGACCGGAACGTGAGAACAGGACCAGTGTCCGGGTTCTCACTCTCCTTTACTTTGGGGCTGATACTCCTTATTTTATTTCTCACATTCGCCCGTGTTTATACTCAACTCTCTCTCTCTCTCTCTCTCTCTCTCTCTCTCTCTGTCTCTCTCTCTCCCTCGCTCTCTTTCTCTTACTCTCACAATTCAATTCCATTCAAAAGAGCTCTCTCTCTCTCGCTCTCTCTCTCTGTCTCTCTCGCTCTCTTTCTCCCTTTCTCTGTCCCTCTCTTTCTTTCTTGCTTTCTCTCTCTCTCTCTGTCTCTCTCGCTCTCTCTCTGTCTCTCTCTCTCCCTCGCTCTCTTTCTCTTACTCTCACAATTCAATTCCATTCAAAAGAGCTCTCTCTCTCTCTTTCTCTCTCTCTCTCTCTCTCTCGCTCTATTTCTCCCTTTCTCTGTCCCTCTCTTTCTTTCTTGCTTTCCCTCACTCTCTATCTCCCTCTCTTTCTCTCTGTCTCTCTCTCTGTCTTTGTCTCTCTCTCTCCCTCGCTCTCTTTCTCTTACTCTCTCAATTCAATTCAGTTCCATTCAAAAGAACTCTCTCTCTCTTTCCCTCACTCTGTCCCTTTCTCTGTCCCTCTCTTTCTTTCTTGCTTTCCCTCAATCTCTATCTCCCTTCTTCTATCCCTCTCTTTCTCTCTTACTTTCCCTCTCTCTCTCTCTCTCTCCCTCTCAGCATGTCTTAATCTCTCTTGTTTGTTTTTGTCCCTCTTTCTCCGCAGCCTGTGGTGCGTTTGATCGAGGAAGCGACAGAGCGAGGGCTGAAGGAGGTCCGCTTCATCACGCTCCAGAACCAGTACATCCTGAATATCCGCGAGGGCTTCCAGCAGAACGCCGTCTTCGGTTTCCGCCGCCAGATCAAAAAACGACCACACTTCATGTCCTCCATTAGACTCTCTCCACACCTGCAGTGAGTATCCTCGTCCTCGTCCCGTCCTCACGCACAGTCTGATCTCCGCATCAGAGTCTGATTAAAGCCTTTAGAGCAGTCGGGTCTTGGACACGGCGATATCCTAATAATCCTATATCCTAATGAATTACTTCACAATAAAAGTTTATGAGAGTAAATATGGTTTGTTTTTATAACAAATCTCTAAGAAAAACTCGCAATGGAAGGAAAATTTAAATTTCAGGGTTTTTTAAAAAAAAGTTTTCACAATTTTTTACTGCAGTTTATTATTCTGGGAAATGTATGATATAATACAGTGCACACCTTGGAAATTTAAACATATAAAAATTACATTTAGTAAAAAATTTTCTTTACCTAATTTCACTGCGAAATAATTTACAATGAAGAAAATCTTTAAAGAAAATTGTAATTTAAAATAATTAATTAATTAATTTATAATTTTATCCTTCATTTTTTATTTAATTTATTTATTTGTATTTATTTATTTATATATATATATATATATATGCTACAGATCTCCATATTTCTCTATATTTCGGTCATCCTGTGATAATTGTGTGTGTTTTTCGGTCCTTGTGAAATCAGATAACACACACACACACACACACAGAGAACAACACCGGTGTTAAGAGTTCGGTTTATTAACTATTAATTCTGCATAAAAACCCGACCTGGGGCTGAAATGAGAGAAATGGATGCGAATGGATTGCTTTTCCAGTTTCCGCCAATAAACCCGAGTCGATCGCTTCTGTCTCATGGACGACTCCGCCCGAGGACACTCCGTTCCTCTGGAACGCTCTGACCAAGCGGATCGCCGCTTCATCGGCGCCGGCTCAAACGGCGCCTCGTGTACCTGCTTTAACGCCCTGTCTGCCCCACTGGCTCGCTCGGCCCGGAGACGCACTCCAGAGGAACAGATGGAGAGCAGCAGATGTGAAAAGGAGGAACAGAGAAAGAGAGAGAGAAGCAAAAATTGGTTCCAGACCATTGGAGCTGGGTGAATGAGAGAGGAACGTGGCTGTTTGGGAAGCAGGGTGGGTTTTTCTGGAGCCAGACACATGGTTTGTTTTCTTCTTCTGCGTGTCTTACCGTGAGTTCGCTTCAGATTTACTTCACTGTTCCTCGTATAAAGAGAAGACGTCTTTAACGGCAGAAGTCTCCTCTCTCAGCTTTCTTTTCGAGGAAAACGATCACCTAGTCTGTAGAAGGGAAAAGTCCCGCCCCCCAGTGTTTTTCAGGGGGTGTGTCTTGTGCTCAGCAGTAGCTGCAGACATGGTTGTTGACATGTATTTGGATGAATCCTCCTTCACACTCTTCTCCTTTTCCAAATCTTCACTTGGCTGAGAAAACATATTCCGAGTTTATTTTATCTGGAAGACTTCTTTTTTTCCCCCCAGTGTCGGAATTGATTGCTTCTTCAGACTGATGTTCGAACCCCTGTCAGTAACGCTTATTAATATCTGACACGTGACCGTTCTGCATCTCGAGACAGACGTGAACCTCTGAATCCACGGCGCAGGGCAGGAAATCCTCCCGAGCGCAGGAATGAAAGCGTCTTATGTAAACTTTTCACTTTATATTTAGTAAATGTGATGTGTTCGGTCACCGTGACTTCCTGTTTCAAAAGGAAGTCCGTCGGCGTACTGAATCGAATCTCGGCTCTCGGAACGTTTCGAGCGGAACGTGGCGAGCTTTTTATTTATTTATTTATTTATGGCACACGCTGCAAGCGTGTTCGGGGGTCGTGTGGTCAGGTGCGAGTTCCAAAAACCTCAAGGCTTGGCTGGTCAGAACAGCACGGTGTGTGAGCAACTTAACGGCAGGAAGAGCACAGCGTGGCTGGAACACCGTGTGCCCAGAGCCTGGGGTGGAAACCTTTATCCTGAGTGGCAGCTTTGTCCAAGTGTTATTGCTCTCAGCATGAGGAGTCAGCCTCACCACACACACACACACACACACACACACACAAACTGTTTAAGCTTCACACACCTTTCGATATCCTCCCTTCTTGAAACTTTATTTCCTTATTCTTTTAAGAAGTATATGGAAGAAAAATAATCCTCTGTGATTTTAGGAGTGGCTGTTGAACACCACACACACACACACACACACACAGAGAGAATGGGGCAGGACTCAGTAGAACAAAGGTTGAGGATGATTCAGTAGGCAGTCATGCTGACTGAAGCAATCAAGTCTACCTGGCTGGAATGTGTACACACACACACACACACACACACACGGGCGCGCGTGTGCATCTGAGAAGAGGGGGAAGGGTGCGCAAACAATCATGACCCCAATCCCACAGGCACCTGCGCCTTTCGGACACTGTCTGGGACGTCAGATAGTTGTAGAAAGAAAATGGGTGGCTTTTTATTTTGTTTGTTTGTTTTTCGCGTCACGTAAACGGAAATGAGCCGAAAAAGCGGGCCACGCCCATTGTGTGTGAAATGGCAGGCTAACCTGCTGTGCCTCGTCATGCCTGTGTACACTGGAATACCGGCTTCTACACGGAAGTTGTTCCAACATGCCGCTCACGTCTCGGATCTCTGTTAAAAAAAAATAAATTTAAAAAAAACACGCCTGCTGATGATATCCAAATGTTTCACCTCGAAGTTTTAGCTTTGTTTATTCGCTTTGTGCTACTTGCTTTGACTTACTTCCCTGTTTTACTGTTAAAAATTCGAACCGCTCATTGCTAACAGGTATCTAGCTAATGGAACTAATGTTTGCGCCACGTGAAAGAGTCTCGTGAGGCAGTTATTAGCATGTAGGATGACGCTAACAGAAACATACTGATACCTAACTGATGTTTTTGTCACGTGAAAGAGTCTCGCGAGGCGGTTTTTAGCACGTTAGGATGACGCGAGCTTTTGAGCTAGCTAACAGAAACTTCCTGATACCTTGCTAACGGGTATCTAGCTAGGGACTAGCTAATGGAACTAATGTTTGGGTCACGTGAAAGAGTCTTGCGAGGCAGTTATCATCATGTAGGATGACGTTAGCTTTTGAGCCAGCTAACAGAAAAATACTGATACCTTCGCGTTTAACACAAACCATTAGCCGACTAGCTAATGTAACTAATGTTTGCGTCACGTGAAAGAGTCCTGTGAGGCAGTGATTAGCACGTAGGGTGACACTAGTTTTTAAGCCAGCTAACATGACATGAAAAAATATAGATACCTCAATCAAAATACACGTTAGCATAAAGTTTTCCTGGCATATTATCTTGGTGGTAAATACTTAGCAAATAGTTTAGCACGGCCCATTAATTGCTAACATGTAACTGGCTAATGACTAGCTAATGTTAGTACTCGAATAAACCTGTGGTTGTTGTGGTGATGTTGTATATTTTCATATGTTTTATTGCTAATAAAAGAAGAAGAAAAAACAATTTCCACGTGTGAGCTAGGTCAATACCTGTTTGATAGCCAACCAGCTAGAAAAACAAACCACTGTTGTTATGGTAACGTTCCATTTTGACTGAATCAGTGAGAAGGGAAAAAAAACGGCTAATTCTTCGGTATTATTTCCATTTAATGATATCGGAGATATTATATAAATTGCTATCTGTTTAAATGCTGTTGCTGATTTCCAGTCATGTGAGAGATATGATGAGCTAGTTTTTGAGCAGATAGCGAACTAGCCAGCTAGCAAACATGGCAAATGTATGAGCTAGTTTTTTTTTTTGTTGTTGTTTTTGTTTTAAATATCGTATTTGACTGGCTGGTGTTAAAATAAATCAGTCAGGAAACTGAAAGCGATACTGAGATGTCACATGCATCCGGGACAAAGGTGCAATAAACATAAAAAATTTCACCTCAGGAAGTTTTTCCTCACCGCCTCGCCTCAGGTTTGCTAATTCGTGATAAAATAGGGCTAAAATATTTACACAACCTTTTTCTCTATGTTTCTATACTTCTGTAAATCTACTTTGAGACAGTGTCCATTACCAAAAACTCTAAACAAATGAATAGAATGCAATAGTTCAGAAGCACAGAACTAGCATGGCTAACGTTAGTAATAAACACAAATGGCTAATAATGAAATCCCACTGAGAAAATGTGAGCTGGGGTTTAGCTAGCCAGCTTGTTATTTATGCTAGCAGGATATTTAATGGTGTAAAGATGTTACTAAGATTGTTTTTAATGTTTATTACCTCACACAGACGGCTAAAGTGACAGAATTGTGACTTGATGATTTTATACTACTGAGCGCTAAGACATGTATTGTCTTGTCGTTGCAGGACTCTCGGAGGTCTCAGCGCGCTGGAAGTCGTCGGACCTCAGCCCCTCTCGCCCACAGCCATCTCAGGACCCCGGCTGTTCCCCGAGACCTGGGTTCCCATGAACCCCGAACAGGACTTTGTCCAGGTGCCGGTGTCGCGCGAGGACCGCAGCTACCGCACCGTCTACAACCTCTTCCACAAAACTGTGTCTGAGACCAAATTCCGCATCCTGAAGATCCTCCGCGTCCAGAATCCCTTTCTCTGGGAGAAATACAAACGGTAATTGTCCTTGCTAACAGCAGTACTGCTAGTACGAGAAACGTGTATCTCTTTATGCTAATCTGCAGCATTAGCTTTCACTGTACTGAGGTTGAACTTTCTGTGGAAAAAAAAAACGTCAACACCCGAAAGATAACAGTGTGTATAAAGGTGCTCACAGCGCTAGCGGTTCCACCTGCTAGCTGTAATCTCCGCTACTTCCTGTACACTCATCTCGGCTGTTGTGAGATGACTCTGACGTCGGTTTTGTGCTCTGCTATAAACCACGGTAACGGCCCTTGCGTTGTATTTTATAGGACGGAAACAGGTGCGCGTGTGTTTGTGTGCGTGTCTGTGTGTGTGTGTGCGTGTTTGTGTGCGTGTGTGTGTTTGTGTGTGTGTTTGTGTGAGAGAGAGAGAGATATGGTGTTCAGAAGAAATGTGGAGCAAGCTCAGAGGAAGTTTGAGGGGGAGGAAGAGGTGCTAGGAGTCGCACAGCTCTGTGTGTGTGTGTGTGTGTGTGTGTGTGTGTGTGTGTGTGTGTGTGTGTGTGGGAGGAAAATGATGTCGGGGTCCCAGGTTCCAAGCTGTTGCTGTTCTTTAATATGCCATCGTCATGGAAACATGGGACCGGGGGAAAGGTGTCAGAGAGGTGGGCTGATGCTGGATCTGAGTGTGTGTGTGTGTGAGTGTGTGTGTGAGTGTTGCAGGTTTAGACGTGTGACGTCTCCTGAGGTTGTGTATGCGTGTGTGTCATCCTTGTGGGTTTGGTGGTGTATCAGCATCAGCTCAATTCAGTGTTGTTGTTACAGAACATGTGTGTGTGTGTGTGTGTGTGTGTGTGTGTTCAGTCAACAAGCCTCTAGATCTATAGGTACTTTTCCACAGCAGGATCAGAGGAACTTTAGGTGCCTTTCTACCCCAGACAGCGGGGCTAATTAGAGTTCTAGGAACCTTTTGAAAGTTCCTGCTTCAGTGCTGGTGCTTTTCTATCTCTCTCTCTCTCTCTCTCTCTCTCTCTCTCTCTCTCTCATTTATTTTATTATTATTCACTCCTTTTTAATTTTTTTTTTCAAATTTGTTTTTTTTTGTATTTGGTTTCTATTTCTTTCTCTTTTTTTCTTTCTGTCATCGGTCTGTTTTTTTTTTTACTGCTTTTCCACTCCTTTTTTCTCATATTTGTTCTTTCTCTCTTTCTTTTCTTTTCTTTTCTTTCCTTTTCTTGTCTTAGATATTTCCTTCTTTTCTTTTCCTTTCTTTTCTTTTTTCCTTTTTTTCATTCCTTACCTTTTTTCTTTTCTTTCCTTTCCTTTTCTTTTTCTTTTTTCATTCCCATCCTTTCCTTTCTTTTTTCTTTTCTTAGATATTTCCTTCTTTTGTTCTTTCCTTTTTTCCTTTCTTTCCTATTCTCTTCTTTTTTTCTTTTCTTTACTTTTTTCTTTTCTTAGATATTTCTTTCTTTTAATTTTTTCTTTTTTCCCTTTTTTGTTTTTCTTTTCTTTTTCTAGATATTTCATTCTTTTCTTCCTTTTTTCCCTTTTTTCTTTTCTTTTCTTTTCTTTTCCCTCACTTTTCTTATCTCCACACCCTTTTTTAAATGTTTTTCTCACCTCTCTCTAAGCCATGGTATCTCTCATTCCTCTAAGTTCATATCTCTTTTTTTTATCTCTCTTTCACTTTTTTTAATACCCTTTCCTTCCTAACTCTGTTTTAAAATGTCTCTCTGTCTCTCTCTCTCTCTCTCTGTTCCCTTTTTGTTCTTTGTCAGCAGCTTTGCGTGTGTAATTAATTTCACTATTCCTTCTTTTTTTTCTTTCTTTTTCACTCCTTTTTTCTTTATTCTGTCTGTTTATCTCCGTTTTTCGGTACAGCGGTGATGAGCTCTGCTGAGGAATGAGATTCTTTCTCTTCGCTCCTTTTTTCTCACTCTTCATGTCCGTCTCCGGTTAGAGAGTCGAAGGGGACAGAAATAGAGAGATGTAATGTTGTTGTGTGTGTGTGTGCATGTGTGTGCATGTGTGTGCGTGTGTGTGTGTGTGTGTGCGTGTGCGTGTGAGTGTGAGAAAGACTTCCGTGACTAACTAGGGCTGTGGGGTCGCCAGAGGTCAGGCAGCGTCATGGCAGCACACTTGGTGTAACCACACACACACACACACACACACACACACACACACACACACACAGTCTCTCTCTCTCCCCATAAGTAACAATAGAGCCCCACACAGGCGTAATAAAACCCTCTTATTGCTGGCGTTTGCCCGGGTGTGGGTGCTTTCGTGAGTGCTGCAGCTTATTTTTAGTGATGTGGAGTAATCTCTGATCCCATCCTCGTGCTCTATTAATGAATCCTCCACCCTGTTTTCGAGAGACACGGCATGAAATGAACCACCGTGGTGTGCAGACTCGACACCACAAGGAAAAAAACCCCAAAAAATTTCAATCAGGAAACATTGCTGTAACTCGAAACACTGACATATCGGGCTCATAGAGGTGTTAAAACCATGCACAGCTGAGACGTAACGCTTTCTGTCGAATCTTCACGAGACGTCAGAGACACTTTCGGTTAGTGAGGATTTCTCAAAGGTTTGGAAATTTTAAGTGAGCTTCATGTCTACGCATTTCAACCACTATGTCCTGCACTATATTGCCAAAAGTTTTGGGACGTCTGCCTTTCCATGCACATGAATGTAATATGGAGTTGTCCCGCCCCTTTGCAGCTATAACAGCTTCAACTCTTCAAACTCACTCATCCATGTCTTTATGGACCTTGCTTTGGTCACTGGTGTACAGTCATGTTGGAACAGGAAGGGGTCATCCCCAAACTGTTCCCACAAAGAGCATGAAATTGTCCAAAATGTCTTGGTATGAAGCTGAAGCATTAAGAGTTCCTTTCACTGGAACTAAGGGGCCTGAGACCAACCCCTGAATTCAATGATTTGGAGGGGTGTCCCAAAACTTTTGGCAACATAGCGTATCAGTTAAAGAGTTACAGATTCTGTTCCCACCCTAACGCTTCTCATAACAGCCACCCGTTACTTAAGGAGCCACCATATTGTACTTTTTATCCATTTATGGTTACAATTAACAACGTGGACCATCAGAGAAGGAGATTTTCTCTCACGCTGTAGCAGCTACAAACGCCTGTTCCCTCGTCTCGTCTTTCCCCAGAGCTTGTTTCGTTATCAGCAAATCGTTTCCTCTGTCCTGAAGACTTCATATCTCTTTCAGGAGCGCATGGCTGCTTTGGTTTGCATAATGTCTCCAGGCTCGGATGATTTGCATACCGCTCCGTTTCTGTCACATTCCAGTTAGTGAAGCATCGTGTGGCTAACTCTCTCTCTCTCTCTCTCTCTCTCTCTCTCACAGGAAGAAGGAGTACATGTCACGGCGCATGTCGGACGTGGAGCGTCTGCTGAACGAGCGTCACCTGTTCCACGGCACCTCGCAGGACGTGGTAGAGGGCATCTGCAAGCACAACTTCGACCCCCGCGTGTGCGGGAAGCACGCCACCATGTTCGGCCAGGGTAGCTACTTCGCGCGTCGGGCGGCGTATTCGCACAGCTTCGCTCGCCGCTCGCCGTGCGGCCTCCACTACATGTTCCTAGCCAAAGTGCTGACTGGAAAGTTCACGGTGGGAAACCCGGGTATGCGGCGGCCGCCCCCGCTGTGTCCTCGCCAGCCCGCCGGAGACCTCTTCGACTCGTGCGTGGACAACTGTGTCGACCCGCAGATCTTCGTCATCTTCAACGACGACCAGAGCTATCCGTATTTTATTATCCAATACGAGGAGGTGTCCAGCAGCGTCGCTATCTGAGCGGACGCCGTGTTCGTGTTTTGTTGGATGTCGATCAGGGACGGTACGACACGGCATGGCCAGAGTGTGCATGGCTGAGGAACTGACTCCAGGCTTCCGTTTCGCAGCGTCGCGTGTCCGTATACGAGTCTGATCCCGCTCTCGGTTCTGCCGCACGCTAGCGGGCCATCGCTCGGACTCCACGCCATCATTTTATTTTTTTTTTGTAAAGACTCACGCCCCTCCCCCATTGCTGCCATCCATTTACCATACTTAATTTGTTGTACAGAAGCTTTTCTTGTTTATATTTGAACTGTGTGCCTTTTGTTCATAAAATAATTATTTATGTTAGTTAATGTATCAAATAAAGATCGAAAATGAAGATGTGTGTGTGTGTGTGTGGCTTGGATGCTTAAATCCTTTTTCCATCATTTCCATGATCTTTCTGTTTATTACTGTTTAGTTCACTCTTTCCTATGAAGAATTGTAAATTAGTGATGATTAAATAAGAGGGAAAACGTGTGCAGTCACTTCAAGTTACGTCAAGTTACTGTAAGTCTCGTACACTTAATATTGTGTTACTAGTGTCTGATTACACACACACACACACAGTCTATACAAACACTATATAGTATATATAGTGAAAGATATGTATTTAATAAAAATTAAAACAATAAATATTATATTTTATTTATATTCACATAAATATTATATAAACGATTCTTATAAAAAGTTTGTAAAAATGTGTAAATGGATAATAATATTAATTATTAATAATATTAACAATAAATATTAAATAGTATAGTAATAAATAAATAAATGGTAAATAGTAGCTTAAAAAGTATTTTAAGGTAAAGAACAGTCTATAAACCTAAAAAAAAATTTGTTTTTAAATATTTAAATTTAAATTTTATTTTATTTTATTCTAAACATTTTTTATATGAAACAATAATATTACATCAAACCCAATATACGGATTTATAGAATTATTTTTGTCACAATTTCATCTAAAAAATCAACTAAAAATTTTTTAAATAATTAGAATAAATATTTTTGAAGAGAACTCTAAAATTCTCTAAAAGATTTTTTTTTTTTTTAGAAATAATTAAAAATAAACAAAAACTATTTAAAAAATTAAATCTGCTAAATATCAAGGCAAATTAAAAATGTTTTAAATAAAATACAAATATTGTAAAGCATTTAATAAATAAATAAACACGGATTTGACAAACATGGATTTTGTTTAAGTGTGCAGTGTGTTCATGGAAAGTGAGTAGCATTTTAAAGTATTTATAAAATATTTTAAAGACAAAATACAGGATAATGTACTAAAGGTGTGGATGTCGGAGCTGGGACTGTGTTATTGGTCATATTTGAGTGGACAGACAATAGAAATTGAGAAAGCTCTGTCACTCTCACATGTTAGGGAAATATAAGGGGAAAAAAACTAAAAACTTTGGAGTCTGTCATCTTGACTTGGCGATATTTTCCCCTTCTTTCTTGCCAAAACATTCTAGATTCATGATATTCATAAGGGTATTTCCTGTACACTTCCCGCACTGGACACATCACAAGGGTGCACATACTTATGGAACCAGGTTACTGTAACGTTCTCATTTCTGAAATAATTTTTCCCCAGAACATGTTTCTGATTGTTTTTCACTTCATGTCTGTTCGCTGTAATTAGACATTGATGCTGGAAAAAGTCGTGACATCACAAAAACCCTGCTGTTTTTAACAGGGGTGTGTAAACTTTTGAGCCTATTGTTTGTATATACATACAGTACATGTATATAGGGAATAAAGGGGCGGGTCTAAAAGCCCCTAAAGCCTCCTCCTGTAAAAGAGAAGGAGCAAAGGAGGTTCAAAAGGGAGGATGCAAACTTATAAAACTTTTATGTGTGTGTGTGTATGTGTGTGTGTGTATCTAACAGCAGTATATTTTTTCTCAGTAACGTGACCCGAGGCAGCTCGCTCCACTTTAGACATGTTCCTACACTTCCCCCATCGTCCGTCTGCTCCACAGTTGGAATGTTTATGATCTTCCTGTTGCTCTGAAAGCGTCCTTCGTTAGCCTCACGTGTTCGTGTGTGTGTGTGTGTGTGCATGTGTCGGTTTGTGTGTAAGCAGAGTCTGAGGCTGAACAGTAGCAAGCGTGCGACCTGAGCTGCCTCTAATGGAGCTGTGAAATGCGATCTGATCCGAGTCTGTCCATCTGTTCGGCTTCCCTCACTCCGTCTCGGAGAGAAACTTTAACACACTCGAGTAGGGCTGTTTGACAGAGAGAAAGAAGGAACCTTGTTAGAGCTGTCTTTCTCTCTTTTATTATCTCTGTCTCTCTCTATTCATTTTGTTTTACTTTCTCTCTCCGCTCGCTCAGTGGGCTTCTGCGTTCCTGATCTCGGTGGTTAATTAATCCCAGAGGTAGGGCAGAAAGAGAGGGAGAGAGCGAGCGGGGGGAACACACACCCCACCCTGTGAGCCCAGGAGACTTCATCTTCTGCCCTGTTCTCTCTGTGGTATGCCTGACATCCCTTATTTTCTTTCTCTTCTTTTCTTTCTCTCTTTCTCTCCTGTCTTCTCGCTCAAGCGACGGATGAAAAAACCCGTTTTGGGGTTTGCTCAAAAAGTTCGCTCGATTGTCTTTCGCCTCTCCTTTCTTTTCTTTCACTATTCCAATGTTCTATCTCTTTCCCCGGCCTTGAACGCTCGAGCAGCCCGGGATCTTAGAGCAGGCTGTTTGTCTGCCTCACTGCCCTTGTGGAATAATTGCTGGCACACAGCCGCTCTCGTTTAGGAGCCCTGGGGGACGGAACGGCTGGGCCAAGCAAGAGTGCGTGTTTGCGTGTGTAGGGGTGGGAGGGGGATGTGTGTGTGGGTGGAGGGAGGGGGGGGGGATTGTGAAGTCATCCTCATGAGGAAGACCATAGATCACGACTGAACGGCAACACAGAAGCCTGATGTGATGAGTCACTGATTAGATGTTTCCTGGAAAATGAAATTTTATTTTTACGCTCTTCTTAGATCCTGTTCAGGTTCAGTCACATACAAGTGTGAGAAAGAGAGAGAGAGAGACATAGAGAGAGAGAAAAACAGGAAAATCATGGTTTAAAAATCTCGAGCTTGACCTTACACAGTGAACTCGCCCTGACCCTTAAATCCACCTCGTCCTGGGGCAAGGAGCAAAGGTCACACACAGTAGGTTCCGTCTCGGGTCAAGCAGAGTTCACCTGCGGCTCTGAGTTCCTTATTTGGGCCGCCGCCCTCGTTCCATGTCTCTCTTCGAGGCTTATGGCGGAGATTTGAAAAGATGGAAAAAGCGGCCTGGAATGTTCATTGGTTGCAGCTGGGAGGCGTTGAAACAATATGGAGACGGGCTGAACAGGAAGTACGGGGGATTCGGTCCGGCATGGCCTGGATCTCAAGAAGCACGCCCTTGCTGAGGATTCTCACCATTCCGCCGTGACCCGGAACATCACATTTACACACAAGTACACAACATAGAGCTCATCGATTTCTAACAGGAAACCAAATATTCCTGAACCGTCCAGCAGTGTGGGGGACTGAGAGTCACTCAAATGACCACCATCAAGACAACTGTCCAGTTCATGACAACTCGGGCATATGGGAGCTCATCTCTCTCTCTCTCTCTCTCTATAGTTTGCATCTTCCACCACCATAGAGTAAATCCTCACGTGTCGCATCACTCGTTCTCTCCTTCTTCTCTCTCTTTACTTCTGAGACGTTTGTCATCTTTCCTTTCTGTGTTTGAATCCTAGAGGATTTCAGTCTGGGTTCAGATTTCCGGGATTAGTCTCGTCACAAGGGTCGACTGGAGCGGAAAGCCGAGCAGAATCAAACCGACGCGAGGTTTCAGAAATGCCGTTTTTAAGAGACGACACATTTTCAGCCTTCACAACAAACCCTGTGAAGTTTCAAGAGCTTAAATAGGAAAGAATCCAAACCCAAAAAAAGGTTTGTGTTGTAAAGTTTTTGTGTACATTACAGAAGCCTAGCGCTGACAGAGAGGACATTTTATTAAGCCTCGTGTGCTACATGTAGAGATTTGAAAGCTACAGTAACTCTTTAAGCACATAATGAACCTTTTCATGCACAAGTTAAATTTAATCTAAAATATATCCCAAATTTAGACGGATTTTTTAATCAAAAATTGCTATTAATACTGACTTTTTATTTATTTATATATTTATATTATTTATTTTTTGTAAAAATCGCATTTTAAAAAATTAAAGAAAATTAGAAGGCATTATATAAAATATTTTATTTAATTACTGTTACATTATTTTTTACAATGTGTAAAGTTATTATTGTAAAGGGAAAATATGTAAACAGTTTATTAATTTTATTTTATTTTATTTTATTTTATTTTATTTTATTTTATTTTATTTTATTTTATTTTATTTTATTTTATTTTTTTTTTTTTTTTTTGGGGGGGGGGGGTCACATGAAAACCTTAAACCTTTCTAGAAAAAGTCCTTGAATATTGGCGAATAGAACAAAAGGGAGTTTATATAGTAAAATTACAAACTTCTGTGACTGTGAAAAAAATTGATTTTTTTGGCTCACTTTTCTTGCAGTTTAGCTCAGAATTTGTATATAAAGTAGTGAGTGTGAGTGTCTGTGGTTGTCTGTCTATGTGTGTGGCCCTGTGATGGACTGGTGACCTGTCCAGGGTGTAACCCTGCCTTTCGCCCAATGTGTACTGACCCTAATTAGGAATAAAGCAGGTAAAGAAAATGGATGGATGGATATATATTTAAATAAAAAAACTAGAAGAAGAAGCTACTCATTCGAATTCCAGAGCCGTGTGCCGCGTCTGTTATGGATATTTGCTTCAATCAATCAACATACAGACATTTTCACTCAAATCTCTAACAGTGACTGGTCATTTATTCCGAGGAGGTTAATACACATCACTCATCGCAGATACATGGCTAGCTAGCTAGCTAGCTTAGCGAACCTGGAAATGAACGTCTTTCTCACTTTGTAGCTCGACGTGTAGCATGATGTAATTCCGGGGTTCGGCTTATTTAAACCAAACACAGTGGAAAATTCAGGATAATGATGCGTATAATGTTGGAGTGGTTTTCCTTTTGTTTATATTTCTAAATACAGCCTTGGATGAAGTGTGTGTGAGTGTAGACGAGTGTACATGAAAGAATTTGGATGAAGTGTGTGTGAGTGTAGACGAGTGTACATGAAACAGTTCAGTATAGAAATGCTATTTAAATGAAAGATCTTGGTGGGTTTAACCTTAGCATGGATTTGCTCCGATCAGAACGGAGCTCTGAGCTTCCTCAGTTTATTCCTCAGTTATTTCATTTTATAACAGACACAAGGTGTTTTGTTTCTTTTACCTTCCAGTCTTGCCAATCCAGTGAGAAATGATTTCATCACCTAAGCTATAAATTCGGATCGGGTTCCACCCTGCTGATTGAAGCCTCTTAACTGAGAGAAATGATCAGGAGAGCCATAAAGGTGAGTCACACTGCAGCCTTACACAACCGAACCCCGTGGTGAAATCAAAGCTAATTAAAGCAGGCTTTGGAGCGGCGTGAAGCTCTCACTGTGGAAAGCGATGACGATAAGAGGGACGACTTAAGCCGAGCTCCTAAAACTTAACGTGTTTATGAGCTCCCTGTCGACAGGGTCAGGGCAGATTTGGCTTCCTCCTCACTCTGAGAGGTGTGTGTGTGTAGATATGAATGGACTAAGACACTATGTATTCCTAACACATTCATTTCCAGGCAGTATTACGGATATGATGTCACTTTTGACAATTGAAAATATTTCAAAACGTTGCATACACGGTTCTTATGAAAGAAAGAATGCTTGTAATGATAAATGATCGAGTTCTGTCGTACAACTTGCAAGAGATATAAAGGAATAGATCATGTGTTGTTTAAGTTCTATGTGTTGTGTATTATTGAAGAGAATCAGACTTGTGTTTGGGTTGTGACATGGCTGAAACATTCTTTCGCTAATGAGACACGGCTAAAAAAATGCCATCTTAGCAAGTGAAAATGTATAAATAATATAAATAAAATAAAATATAATAAAATAAAATAAAGTATAGTATAGTGTAATAGAGTAATAGTGTAGTATAGCGTAGTGTTATAGTGTACTATAATGCCATAATCTAGTATAGTATAGTATAGTGTAATAGAGTAATAGTGTAGTATAGCATAGTGTTAAAGTGTAGTATAGTGCAGTATAAGGCTATAGTATAGTGTAGTGTAGTTTAAGGTTATAGTGTAGTATAGTGCTATAGTCTAGTATAGTATAATATAGTGTAGTGTATTATACTATAGTGTAGTATAGTTCTATAGTCTAGTCCAGTATAGTATAATGTATTATAGTATCTTGTAGTATTTTGTAGTATAGTTTAGTATAATGCTATAGTCTAGTATAGTTCAGTATAGTGTAGTATAGTGTAGTATAGTATAGTGTAGAATAATGTTATAGTGTAGTATAGTGTAGTGTAGTATTGTGTTATAGTGTAATGTAATATAGTGTAGTTTAAGGTTATAGTGTAGTGTAGTGTAGTATAGTATAGTATAGTATAGTATAGTATAGTATAGTATAGTATAGTATAGTATAGTATAATGTAGTATAGTGTTATAGTGTAGTATAGTGGTATAGTGTAGTGTAGTGTTATAGTGTAGTGTAGTGTTATAGTGTAGTGTAGTGTTATAGTGTAGTATAGTGTTATAGTGTAGTATAGTGTTATAGTGTAGTATAATGTAGTATAGTGTTATAGTGTAGTGTAGTGTTATAGTGTAGTATAGTGTTATAGTGTGGTGTAGTGTAGTATAGTGTAGTATAGTGTTATAGTGTAGTGTAGTGTTATAGTGTAGTGTAGTGTTATAGTGTAGTGTAGTGTTATAGTGTAGTGTAGTGTAGTATAGTGTAGTATAGTGTTATAGTGTAGTGTAGTGTTATAGTGTAGTGTAGTGTTATAGTGTAGTGTAGTGTTATAATGTAGTATAGTGTTATAGTGTAGTGTAGTGTAGTATAGTGTAGTGTAGTGTTATAGTGTAGTGTAGTGTTATAGTGTAGTGTAGTGTTATAGTGTAGTGTAGTGTTATAGTGTAGTATAGTGTTATAGTGTAGTGTAGTGTTATAGTGTAGTATAGTGTTATAGTGTAGTGTAGTGTTATAGTGTAGTGTAGTGTTATAGTGTAGTGTAGTGTTATAGTGTAGTATAGTGTTATAGTGTAGTATAATGTAGTATAGTGTTATAGTGTAGTGTAGTGTTATAGTGTAGTATAGTGGTATAGTGTAGTGTAGTGTTATAGTGTAGTATAGTGTTATAGTGTAGTATAGTGTTATAGTGTAGTGTAGTGTTACAGTGTAGTGTAGTGTTATAGTGTAGTATAGTGTTATAGTGTAGTATAGTGTTATAGTGTAGTGTAGTGTTATAGTGTAGTGTAGTGTTATAGTGTAGTATAGTGTTATAGTGTAGTATAATGTAGTATAGTGTTATAGTGTAGTGTAGTGTTATAGTGTAGTATAGTGTTATAGTGTAGTATAGTGTTATAGTGTAGTATAGTGTTATAGTGTAGTGTAGTGTTATAATGTAGTATAGTGTTATAGTGTAGTGTAGTGTAGTATAGTGTAGTATAGTGTTATAGTGTAGTGTAGTGTTATAGTGTAGTGTAGTGTTATAGTGTAGTGTAGTGTTATAGTGTAGTGTAGTGTAGTGTAGTGTAGTATAGTATAGTGTTATAGTGTAGTGTAGTGTTATAGTGTAGTGTAGTGTTATAGTGTAGTGTAGTGTTATAATGTAGTATAGTGTTATAGTGTAGTGTAGTGTAGTATAGTGTAGTGTTATAGTGTAGTGTAGTGTTATAGTGTAGTGTAGTGTTATAGTGTAGTGTAGTGTTATAGTGTAGTATAGTGTTATAGTGTAGTGTAGTGTTATAGTGTAGTATAGTGTTATAGTGTAGTGTAGTGTTATAGTGTAGTGTAGTGTTATAGTGTAGTGTAGTGTTATAGTGTAGTATAGTGTTATAGTGTAGTGTAGTGTTATAGTGTAGTGTAGTGTTATAGTGTAGTATAGTGTTATAGTGTAGTATAATGTAGTATAGTGTTATAGTGTAGTGTAGTGTTATAGTGTAGTATAGTGGTATAGTGTAGTGTAGTGTTATAGTGTAGTATAGTGTTATAGTGTAGTATAGTGTTATAGTGTAGTGTAGTGTTATAGTGTAGTGTAGTGTTATAGTGTAGTATAGTGTTATAGTGTAGTATAATGTAGTATAGTGTTATAGTGTAGTGTAGTGTTATAGTGTAGTGTAGTGTTATAGTGTAGTGTAGTGTTATAGTGTAGTGTAGTGTAGTATAGTGTAGTATAGTGTTATAGTGTAGTGTAGTGTTATAGTGTAGTGTAGTGTTATAGTGTAGTGTAGTGTTATAATGTAGTATAGTGTTATAGTGTAGTGTAGTGTAGTATAGTGTAGTGTAGTGTTATAGTGTAGTGTAGTGTTATAGTGTAGTGTAGTGTTATAGTGTAGTGTAGTGTTATAGTGTAGTATAGTGTTATAGTGTAGTGTAGTGTTATAGTGTAGTATAGTGTTATAGTGTAGTGTAGTGTTATAGTGTAGTGTAGTGTTATAGTGTAGTGTAGTGTTATAGTGTAGTATAGTGTTATAGTGTAGTATAATGTAGTATAGTGTTATAGTGTAGTGTAGTGTTATAGTGTAGTATAGTGGTATAGTGTAGTGTAGTGTTATAGTGTAGTATAGTGTTATAGTGTAGTATAGTGTTATAGTGTAGTGTAGTGTTATAGTGTAGTATAGTGTTATAGTGTAGTGTAGTGTTATAGTGTAGTATAGTGTTATAGTGTAGTATAATGTAGTATAGTGTTATAGTGTAGTGTAGTGTTATAGTGTAGTATAGTGTTATAGTGTAGTATAATGTAGTATAGTGTTATAGTGTAGTGTAGTGTTATAGTGTAGTATAGTGTTATAGTGTAGTATAGTGTTATAGTGTAGTATAGTGTTATAGTGTAGTATAGTGTTATAGTGTAGTGTAGTGTTATAGTGTAGTGTAGTGTTATAGTGTAGTATAGTGTTATAGTGTAGTATAGTGTTATAGTGTAGTGTAGTGTTATAGTGTAGTGTAGTGTTATAGTGTAGTATAGTGTTATAGTGTAGTGTAGTGTTATAGTGTAGTATAGTGTTATAGTGTAGTATAGTGTTATAGTGTAGTGTAGTGTTATAGTGTAGTATAGTGTTATAGTGTAGTATAATGTAGTATAGTGTTATAGTGTAGTGTAGTGTTATAATGTAGTATAGTGTTATAGTGTAGTGTAGTGTAGTATAATGTAGTATAGTGTTATAGTGTAGTATAATGTAGTATAGTGTTATAGTGTAGTGTAGTGTTATAATGTAGTATAGTGTTATAGTGTAGTGTAGTGTTATAGTGTAGTATAGTGTTATAGTGTAGTGTAGTGTTATAGTGTAGTATAGTGTTATAGTGTAGTATAATGTAGTATAGTGTTATAGTGTAGTGTAGTGTTATAGTGTAGTATAGTGTTATAGTGTAGTATAATGTAGTATAGTGTTATAGTGTAGTGTAGTGTTATAGTGTAGTATAGTGTTATAGTGTAGTATAGTGTTATAGTGTAGTGTAGTGTTATAGTGTAGTGTAGTGTTATAGTGTAGTATAGTGTTATAGTGTAGTATAATGTAGTATAGTGTTATAGTGTAGTGTAGTGTTATAGTGTAGTATAGTGTTATAGTGTAGTGTAGTGTTATAGTGTAGTATAGTGTTATAGTGTAGTATAATGTAGTATAGTGTTATAGTGTAGTGTAGTGTTATAGTGTAGTGTAGTGTTATAGTGTAGTATAGTGTTATAGTGTAGTGTAGTGTTATAGTGTAGTATAGTGTTATAGTGTAGTATAATGTAGTATAGTGTTATAGTGTAGTGTAGTGTTATAGTGTAGTGTAGTGTTATAGTGTAGTATAGTGTTATAGTGTAGTGTAGTGTTATAGTGTAGTATAATGTAGTATAGTGTTATAGTGTAGTGTAGTGTTATAGTGTAGTGTAGTGTTATAGTGTAGTGTAGTGTTATAGTGTAGTATAGTGTTATAGTGTAATATAATGTAGTATAGTGTTATAGTGTAGTGTAGTGTTATAATGTAGTATAGTGTTATAGTGTAGTGTAGTGTTATAGTGTAGTGTAGTGTTATAGTGTAGTATAGTGTTATAGTGTAGTGTAGTGTTATAGTGTAGTGTAGTGTTATAGTGTAGTATAATGTAGTATAGTGTTATAGTGTAGTGTAGTGTTATAGTGTAGTATAGTGTTATAGTGTAGTATAATGTAGTATAGTGTTATAGTGTAGTGTAGTGTTATAATGTAGTATAGTGTTATAGTGTAGTGTAGTGTTATAGTGTAGTGTAGTGTTATAGTGTAGTATAGTGTTATAGTGTAGTGTAGTGTTATAGTGTAGTGTAGTGTTATAGTGTAGTGTAGTGTTATAGTGTAGTGTAGTGTTATAGTGTAGTATAGTGTTATAGTGTAGTGTAGTGTTATAGTGTAGTGTAGTGTTATAGTGTAGTGTAGTGTTATAGTGTAGTATAGTGTTATAGTGTAGTGTAGTGTTATAGTGTAGTGTAGTGTTATAGTGTAGTGTAGTGTTATAGTGTAGTATAGTGTTATAGTGTAGTATAGTGTAGTATAGTGTATTATAGTGTTATAGTGTAGTATAGTGTTATAGTGTAGTATAGTGTAGTATAGTGTAGTGTAGTGTTATAGTGTAGTATAGTGTATTATAGTGTAGCATAGTGTAGTATAGTGTTGAAGTGTAGTGTAGTGTAATGTTGTATAGTGTAGTGTAGTGTTATAGTGTAGTATAGTGTTATAGTGTAGTGTAGTGTAATGCAGTATAGTGTAGTGTTGTGTAATGTATAGTGTAGTTTAGTGTAGTGCAGTATAGTGTAGTGTTGTGTAATGTATAGTGTAGTTTAGTGTAGTGCAGTATAGTGTAGTGTTGTGTAATGTATAGTGTAGTTTAGTGTAGTGCAGTATAGTGTAGTGTTGTGTAATGTATAGTGTAGTTTAGTGTAGTGCAGTATAGTGTAGTGTAGTGTTATAATGTAGTATAGTGTTATAGTGTAGTGTAGTGTTATAGTGTAGTGTAGTGTTATAGTGTAGTGTAGTGTTATAGTGTAGTATAGTGTTATAGTGTAGTGTAGTGTTATAGTGTAGTGTAGTGTTATAGTGTAGAGTAGTGTTATAGTGTAGTGTAGTGTTATAGTGTAGTATAGTGTTATAGTGTAGTGTAGTGTTATAGTGTAGTGTAGTGTTATAGTGTAGTGTAGTGTTATAGTGTAGTGTAGTGTTATAGTGTAGTGTAGTGTTATAGTGTAGTATAGTGTTATAGTGTAGTGTAGTGTTATAGTGTAGTATAGTGTATTATAGTGTAGCATAGTGTAGTATAGTGTTGAAGTGTAGTGTAGTGTAATGTTGTATAGTGTAGTGTAGTGTTATAGTGTAGTATAGTGTTATAGTGTAGTGTAGTGTAATGCAGTATAGTGTAGTGTTGTGTAATGTATAGTGTAGTTTAGTGTAGTGCAGTATAGTGTAGTGTTGTGTAATGTATAGTGTAGTTTAGTGTAGTGCAGTATAGTGTAGTGTTGTGTAATGTATAGTGTAGTTTAGTGTAGTGCAGTATAGTGTAGTGTTGTGTAATGTATAGTGTAGTTTAGTGTAGTGCAGTATAGTGTAGTGTAGTGTTATAATGTAGTATAGTGTTATAGTGTAGTGTAGTGTTATAGTGTAGTGTAGTGTTATAGTGTAGTGTAGTGTTATAGTGTAGTATAGTGTTATAGTGTAGTGTAGTGTTATAGTGTAGTGTAGTGTTATAGTGTAGAGTAGTGTTATAGTGTAGTGTAGTGTTATAGTGTAGTATAGTGTTATAGTGTAGTGTAGTGTTATAGTGTAGTGTAGTGTTATAGTGTAGAGTAGTGTTATAGTGTAGTGTAGTGTTATAGTGTAGTGTAGTGTTATAGTGTAGTATAATGTAGTATAGTGTTATAGTGTAGTGTAGTGATATAATGTAGTATAGTGTTATAGTGTAGTGTAGTGTTATAGTGTAGTGTAGTGTTATAGTGTAGTGTAGTGTTATAGTGTAGTGTAGTGTTATAGTGTAGTATAGTGTTATAGTGTAGTGTAGTGTTATAGTGTAGAGTAGTGTTATAGTGTAGTGTAGTGTTATAGTGTAGTGTAGTGTTATAGTGTAGTATAATGTAGTGTAGTGTTATAGTGTAGTATAGTGTTATAGTGTAGTGTAGTGTTATAGTGTAGTGTAGTGTTATAGTGTAGAGTAGTGTTATAGTGTAGTGTAGTGTTATAGTGTAGTATAATGTAGTATAGTGTTATAGTGTAGTGTAGTGTTATAATGTAGTATAGTGTTATAGTGTAGTGTAGTGTTATAGTGTAGTGTAGTGTTATAGTGTAGTGTAGTGTTATAGTGTAGTGTAGTGTTATAGTGTAGTGTAGTGTTATAATGTAGTATAGTGTTATAGTGTAGTGTAGTGTAGTATAGTGTAGTATAGTGTTATATTGTAGTGTAGTGTTATAGTGTAGTGTAGTGTTATAGTGTAGTGTAGTGTTATAATGTAGTATAGTGTTATAGTGTAGTGTAGTGTAGTATAGTGTAGTATAGTGTTATAGTGTAGTGTAGTGTTATAGTGTAGTGTAGTGTTATAGTGTAGTGTAGTGTAATGTTGTATAGTGTAGTGTAGTGTTATAGTGTAGTATAGTGTTATAGTGTAGTGTAGTGTAATGCAGTATAGTGTAGTGTTGTGTAATGTATAGTGTAGTTTAGTGTAGTGCAGTATAGTGTAGTGTTGTGTAATGTATAGTGTAGTTTAGTGTAGTGCAGTATAGTGTAGTGTAGTGTTATAATGTAGTATAGTGTTATAGTGTAGTGTAGTGTTATAGTGTAGTGTAGTGTTATAGTGTAGTGTAGTGTTATAGTGTAGTGTAGTGTTATAGTGTAGTATAGTGTTATAGTGTAGTGTAGTGTTATAGTGTAGTATAGTGTTATAGTGTAGTATAATGTAGTATAGTGTTATAGTGTAGTGTAGTGTTATAATGTAGTATAGTGTTATAGTGTAGTGTAGTGTTATAGTGTAGTATAGTGTTATAGTGTTATAGTGTAGTGTAGTGTTATAGTGTAGTGTAGTGTTATAGTGTAGTGTAGTGTTATAGTGTAGTATAGTGTTATAGTGTAGTATAGTGTAGTATAGTGTAGTGTAGTGTTATAGTGTAGTGTAGTGTTATAGTGTAGTGTAGTGTTATAGTGTAGTGTAGTGTTATAGTGTAGTATAGTGTTATAGTGTAGTGTAGTGTTATAGTGTAGTGTAGTGTTATAGTGTAGTGTAGTGTTATAGTGTAGTGTAGTGTTATAATGTAGTATAGTGTTATAGTGTAGTGTAGTGTTATAGTGTAGTATAGTGTTATAGTGTAGTATAGTGTTATAGTGTAGTGTAGTGTTATAGTGTAGTATAGTGTTATAGTGTAGTATAGTGTATTATAGTGTTATAGTGTAGTATAGTGTAGTATAGTGTAGTGTAGTGTTATAGTGTAGTGTAGTGTTATAATGTAGTATAGTGTTATAGTGTAGTGTAGTGTTATAGTGTAGTATAGTGTTATAGTGTAGTATAGTGTATTATAGTGTTATAGTGTAGTATAGTGTAGTATAGTGTAGTGTAGTGTTATAGTGTAGTATAGTGTATTATAGTGTAGCATAGTGTAGTATAGTGTTGAAGTGTAGTGTAGTGTAATGTTGTATAGTGTAGTGTAGTTTTATAGTGTAGTATAGTGTTATAGTGTAGTGTAGTGTTATAGTGTAGTGTAGTGTTATAGTGTAGTGTAGTGTTATAGTGTAGTGTAGTGTTATAGTGTAGTATAGTGTTATAGTGTAGTATAATGTAGTATAGTGTTATAGTGTAGTGTAGTGTTATAATGTAGTATAGTGTTATAGTGTAGTATAGTGTAGTATAGTGTAGTGTAGTGTTATAGTGTAGTGTAGTGTTATAGTGTAGTATAGTGTTATAGTGTAGTATAATGTAGTATAGTGTTATAGTGTAGTGTAGTGTTATAGTGTAGTGTAGTGTTATAGTGTAGTGTAGTGTTATAGTGTAGTGTAGTGTTATAGTGTAGTATAGTGTTATAGTGTAGTATAGTGTAGTATAGTGTTATAGTGTAGTGTAGTGTTATAATGTAGTATAGTGTTATAGTGTAGTGTAGTGTTATAGTGTAGTGTAGTGTTATAGTGTAGTGTAGTGTTATAGTGTAGTGTAGTGTTATAGTGTAGTATAATGTAGTATAGTGTTATAGTGTAGTGTAGTGTTATAATGTAGTATAGTGTTATAGTGTAGTGTAGTGTTATAGTGTAGTGTAGTGTTATAGTGTAGTATAATGTAGTATAGTGTTATAGTGTAGTGTAGTGTTATAATGTAGTATAGTGTTATAGTGTAGTATAATGTAGTATAGTGTTATAGTGTAGTATAATGTAGTATAGTGTTATAGTGTAGTGTAGTGTTATAGTGTAGTGTAGTGTTATAGTGTAGTGTAGTGTTATAGTGTAGTATAGTGTTATAGTGTAGTATAATGTAGTATAGTGTTATAGTGTAGTGTAGTGTTATAGTGTAGTGTAGTGTTATAGTGTAGTGTAGTGTTATAGTGTAGTGTAGTGTTATAGTGTAGTATAGTGTTATAGTGTAGTATAGTGTAGTATAGTGTTATAGTGTAGTGTAGTGTTATAATGTAGTATAGTGTTATAGTGTAGTATAGTGTAGTATAGTGTTATAGTGTAGTGTAGTGTTATAGTGTAGTGTAGTGTTATAGTGTAGTATAGTGTTATAGTGTAGTATAATGTAGTATAGTGTTATAGTGTAGTGTAGTGTTATAATGTAGTATAGTGTTATAGTGTAGTATAGTGTAGTATAGTGTTATAGTGTGTGTAGTGTTATAGTGTAGTGTAGTGTTATAGTGTAGTATAGTGTAGTATAGTGTAGTGTATAGTGTAGTATAGTGTTAGGTAGTAGTGTAGTATAGTAGTATAGTGTTATAGTGTAGTATAGTGTAGTATAGTGTAGTGTAGTGTTATAGTGTAGTATAGTGTTATAGTGTAGTATAGTGTGTATAGTGTAGAGTGTAGTGTAGTGTTATAATGTAGTATAGTGTTATAGTGTAGTATAATGTAGTATAGTGTTATAGTGTAGTGTAGTGTTATAGTGTAGTGTAGTGTTATAGTGTAGTATAGTGTTATAGTGTAGTATAATGTAGTATAGTGTTATAGTGTAGTGTAGTGTTATAGTGTAGTGTAGTGTTATAGTGTAGTATAGTGTTATAGTGTAGTATAATGTAGTATAGTGTTATAGTGTAGTGTAGTGTTATAATGTAGTATAGTGTTATAGTGTAGTATAGTGTAGTATAGTGTTATAGTGTAGTGTAGTGTTATAGTGTAGTGTAGTGTTATAGTGTAGTATAGTGTTATAGTGTAGTATAGTGTAGTATAGTGTAGTATAGTGTTATAGTGTAGTGTAGTGTTATAATGTAGTATAGTGTTATAGTGTAGTATAGTGTATTATAGTGTTATAGTGTAGTATAGTGTTATAGTGTAGTATAGTGTAGTATAGTGTAGTGTAGTGTTATAGTGTAGTATAGTGTATTATAGTGTAGCATAGTGTAGTATAGTGTTGAAGTGTAGTGTAGTGTAATGTTGTATAGTGTAGTGTAGTGTTATAGTGTAGTATAGTGTTATAGTGTAGTGCAGTATAGTGTAGTGTAGTGTTGTGTAATGTATAGTGTAGTTTAGTGTAGTGCAGTATAGTGTAGTGTTGTGTAATGTATAGTGTAGTTTAGTGTAGTGCAGTATAGTGTAGTGTTGTGTAATGTATAGTGTAGTTTAGTGTAGTGCAGTATAGTGTAGTATAATGTAGTATAGTGCTATAGAGTAGTAGAGTGTATTATAGTGTAGCATAGTGTAGTATAGTGTTGTAGTATAGTGTAGTGTTATAGGTGTAGTGTAATGTAGTGAAGTATAGCAAGCATTGTGATGAGGACATTATTGTATTAGACACATTATTGCTTTATATCATTGTACTCTATATTACACACAAATTTATTGAAGTATTACAGAGCAGACTTTCTTTATCCTAATGGATGATGATGCGTGTCACACATTTACAGATCCTACAGCTGAGTATCTGTGATAATTACCCTCTGTAATGAAGCTTCACTCAGCAGAGTAGAATCTGATCCCAGTTAACACAAAAAACACCCTAAATCAACATCCACGCTGCTTTAAATGTCCCTCCTGTCTTATAAACCCACTTAACATGTACACGATCTGTCCTGGTTTATTTGTATTTAAAAAAACATCATAAATCCTCCACAGTTTTCAAGCACGAAAAGAAAAAGTTTGCGTCGAAGTCATTCCCTCCCCTAGGAAGCGGTCCCGGTCTGAGCACGCTCGCTGGTCCAGGGGGGATTTGAGGGCGCATGATTGGTCCCTAGGTCCTCACTTCCTGAGCGGAGAGAGAGAGCCACAGGGTGGTGCTGGGATACGGTGTGTACCCACGGATGGGGGTGGGGTGGCACTGGAGCACCCGTCATGAGTGTACGTGCCGCTCAGCGTGAAGCTCGGAGTGGAGGTGGAGACACGGGAAGAACAGGATACTGAGCCACAGAGGAATGCGGCATTATTCCACGGATAGAAAGTCACAGCTCAGCCATTACACACACACACACACACACACACATACACACAAAGTAAGTATGAAAGAGAGAGAGAGAGATATTACAAGCTGAAAAGATTAAAGTTTAATAATATTTTCACAAGTATTAGGAAACACTAACCGTAACCCTACCTGAATGCGCGCGATTTTCCTTTCCTTTTTTTCTATATCTTTTATTTTATTTTATTTTATTTTATTTTATTTTATTTTATTTTATTTTATTTTATTTTATTTTATTTTATTTCTCAGCAGCTAAGTGCTTTGTTTAGCAGATTTAGCAGATTTCTCTTTGAGGCTGTGAAAAAATCTGAGCTTCAGCGTATTCTGAGCTGCTTTTCTGCTCAAGTCGGCTGTACAGAGCGATTACCCGAGTATCTAGCGTCTCAAACGTGAGCATCAGTTAATCTTACATCATCCTGATCTGATAGGTTTTTAATGTATCTCAGGCTACATCCAGCATGTTATATCACAGCTCCGTGTTATCTCTGGAAGCATCAGGGAGCTCAGTCTAGACGTGGTCATGGAGTTATTCCAAAGCTGTGGATGCTGCATTCACATGCGCTAACAACGCCGAAGTTACATTTATCATGACACTGGAACGTCAGAACTGGAATCTGGCTAGCTTAAGATTACTGCTATGTATCTCTAGCTCTCTCTCTCTCTCTCTCTCTTTCGCTCTCTCACTCACACACACACACACACACACACACACACATACACACAGAGCATTCATGTTTGTGAACTACAGCTATCTGCCATATCTTCAGCACTGGTCTGGCTCATAAAGCAACTCTGAGTGCTGATTTCACCCTGATGTCATTCTCAAAAACAAGCCTCCACTCCCTGGGTTATAAAACACACACACACACACACACACACACACACAATGCTAGATGGGCTTCGAGTGCAGCCCCAGATCTCTGCCATTAATCATGTATTCAAACCATCTGGAATTCCCCAAAGATGTCTGGATGTGTTTTAATTTCACTTTATTATTGGAGTGAAGCAGAATACGAAGAGCTCCAGGCGGCGCGGTCCGTCCAAAACTCCGAGCGCACAGACAACATTCTGCCAGAGGCTTTTACACAAATGTGTTATTGTAGCTTGTGAGGTGTTTGGTGAAAGAGGCAGATCTCGAATTCTACTCCATCCCGTTAAAGCCAGGACTGAACCCTAGAGCTGATCGCTTCAAGACAAAACTCCGCCCAGAGAAACCGCTCAGTGCCATTAGAGTCAAATATTTGGGATGTGTCTAGCGATACTTTTGCTAATTTGCTGATGAGTGCTGTAATTTCATGATACAAAAACACACAATCATAAAATAAAGGGTTAAAAAGGTTATTCGAGTCATTTTTCTGATGATGGAAATAAAAATCATAGTCAATGAGAAGTAACATGTCAGGAAACCCACACTCGGGTCTGTCACACGCTAGCATGTCCGTGACTTGCATGAATTTGTTTATTTACCTATCAGGAAGTCAAAAGAGAAAGAGGAAACAAGGACTGGAGGAAAAGGAAAGGAGGAAGCAGGACAGGCCGACGTGATGCTGATAAAGATGAACACCCAATGCTAATTTAGCGTGATTTCTCAGCAAGTTGTTGTTCTCTTGCTGATCGAATTGATTCAGTGAATCGAGTCTGATTCATCGAATTGGTTCTTCTCACGCTCGCTGTTCGAATCAGTGAATATATAAATATTTTTATATGTAGAAAATATTTTTTGAGCATCGTGTATGTCATATTCGCAGTCTCCGCCTCCCGAGGAATATGTCAGTCGTGGCTTGAGATCCGGTTAGAGATGGAAAGTTCCAGTGTTTTATTTACGTACACGAGCAAACAAATCCAAACGATTGTCTCGAATGATTCCCGGGATCAGTCCTGCGTGTGGTCCGACGTTTCTTCGGTTCTGTACTCCCAATTTTCTTCCTGTCTGCAATTAGCTTCTGTTTACTGTTCGGAAGAATGATTTATAAAGACAGTTTCATTCAATATCGTCATAAACGACCTGTCAGTACATGTGTATAGAGACAGTGTGATGAGAAATAAAGTTTGGAAGGAAGTCCAGTTTTGCTAATCTGAGAAAGCTAGAGCGAAGAAAACTAATTTTCACACAGATTAGGGCATTATTTATGTCTCTAAAAAATGTTATTAAGTTATTTTGTAAGTGTATTTTAGCTATTTCTTATTTTATAGTTAAAAAACTCGCAGAAAGCTAGTACTGTTTCTCATCACTACAACAACAAATAAATTTAAAAAAAAAGCTAGACAAGCCACGCCCACAAGAGACGGTCACTGCACACCCACCAAAGCCGGACTATATGTTGACCAGAGCAACATGTTACCTGTTAGCGTGAGCGTAAACTGATACACTGTTATGTTTAGGCAAATCTGAGCAAATCCGAACGAATCATTTAACTTAAATGACTAAAATCACGAAAACGATTCAAAAACCCAATCAGGAGCCCAAAAGCTTTGAGTTACAGTGAGGGGACATGTGAATATTAAATGACCATGATACGGAAACGAATTGATCACATCATTAATAATAAATATTCGAGCAAAGTTTTTAGTTTTGTTCCGGATGATTGCTGAAGATCATCAGGATTCTGTTTGCAGTTCTTCGTTAAATGAAGCGTTTAGCATGCACAGTATGATGCAGAATGATCCCCCCCCCACACACACACAACTTCAGGAGTGTGTGAGGTGGAGCAGACGTCTTGCCCAGTCAGCCATCAAAGAAAAGCCAAACCCCTTAAAAGTACGTGCTGACCATGACTCAACCGCTCAACAGCCAACTGCCTCATCGTGTTTCCAAAATATTCATCAAGTTTCTTCCCCCGAGGAGAGACTTGGGAGATGTGCTGGATAATGAGAAACCAGAACCGTCATCATCCTCCTCCTCCTCCTGCTCCTCTTCGCCTCACTCTCGTTAATCTGCCTACTTGCTACATCTGTTCTGGCTTTATAAATAACTGCACAACCCTTTGGCTGGGAAGGCGGTAATGAGGTCAGCGAAAAAAAAGGACAAAGCTCATCCCACGTCAGCAGGAAGACAGCTCCAGCGAACCTGCACCTTTGTGTTGTTAGTGCAGGCAGACGAGCGCACCGCTCTCCTCGAGGTACCGGTGTGGACAGAATGTCCGAGACAATACCCGGTCTGGTCCGGTCCGGTGCGAGTGCCGGGCCCTGTGATCACTTGTTTTTCAGCAGCTCTCTCTCCAGGTTCTGGCTCTAAACTCACCCTGCTGGAAGCTCGCACAATGGCTTCCTTTCATTTCAGTATCTCCTCTTCCAAGCGAATAAAACCTGTCGTTAACAGGCATGTTAGTGCCGTAAGAGCTGTAGGATTAACCCTGCGCTACGAGGAGAGTTGAGTAACACTTATTAGGTCAGGGTCATGCTGTGTGAGTTCTGACTTTTTACATTTCTACTTGTACGAGATCCTGATAGAGAACGGCTGAATTCTGCCATGGTGTGTTTTCTCCATGGAAAAGAAAAGAAGAGAAAAGAAAAGAAAAGAAAAGAAAAGAAAAGAAAAGAAAAGAAAAGAAAAGAAAAGAAAAGAAAAGAAAAGAAAAGAAAAGAAAAGAAAAGAAAAGAAAAGAAAAGAAAAACTAATAGAATAGAATAGAAAAGAAAAGAAAAACCAATAGAATTGAATAGAATAGAAAAGAAAATGTATAGAATAGAAAAACAAGAGACAAGAAAAGAGAGAAAGGGAATAGAATAGAATAGAATAGAATAGAATAGAATAGAATAGAATAGAATTATTGCAAACGTTGTGTTTTTGGTCATTAATCAACATCATGAAAGAAAATAAATTTTCTGTCCATTATCATGTTTCTGTTCAGGTTTCTTCTTTATATGTTTATGTTTATATTTTTATTCTTGTGCACCAATACACCAGGAAAACCCACAGTACTGACAATAAAGCTGATTCTGATTCTGACTCTGATTCTGACTTTGATTCTGATTCTGATTCTGACTTTGACTCTGATTTTGATTCTGACTCTGACTCTAACTCTGATTCTGATTCGGAGAATATTTCTGAATGTTCAGTGAAGATTTCGAGCTAAAAACCAAACTCAGCTAAAAATCCCCGCTAGATTTCTTGCTAGACTTTAAACGGCACAAATCTTTTATTCTCAACTTCATCGTCAATCGTTTAAATTCCTGTGAAAATCGAAATCGTTCAGTGAAAATCTGATTGGTTTATGAACTGGATTATTGAACTTCATGTGACTGTACGGAGTGTTCCAGAACATTCCCAGACATTTGCATGTTTTATTGACTAAACCAGTACAAGGGAGAGCAGAAGTGAAATTTGCTTTTGGGTGTAAGATGGACTTCATGCTTATGAAAATATTTTGTGAAACCTAATACAGGAACCTGACTAAACTAACAAACCCAAACATTTGGGTTGAAAATGCGGCGACTGGCTAATCCCCCCCACCCCACACCCACAAACACCCCCCCAAGCCCTTCCCCAGGCCTGACCGCTGGAAGCCGGAGAGCCTCGGAGCCTGTATGTGCGTGTGTGTTCGGGTGAATGTCTGTCGACCGCCGACCATTTGTCTTATGCAAAGCTTGTCAAGTTAAGTCAAATCCATGCGAGTTTAGTCGGTTTTGAATGATATTAAAAGTAGGAGCACCTGCCGAGCCTCCATTTCGACGCGCCCGAAACAAATCTTCAATCTCCACCTGATCCCACGCATGCATAAAACTTTCCTCCTCCCATCTCGTCCATCTGTTTTCCTCCTCCATTTCCCCCGAGCGACTGATTACATTCCTTCCCAAAAAAAAACCCCAACCCAACCAGCTTTGTCCTGCTACTTCGCTCCTGTTCAAATAAAAGGGCTGTATTGTCCTTTAAAAAATGGCCTCCACCTTCCTCCTTTCTCCACCCTTTACCTGGAAAAATCCTCCTCTTCCCTTTCTTACGCAGGACAGCATTCCTGTTGTCCTGCCCCAGCTCTGGGGGTGGTCTGCTGGGAGATAGGCGAGCAGGGCGCCACTGATAACCATCGGGTTTGAGACGACGTGCCGAAGTGCAGCTGTAATGAGGAAGTAGCAAATTAAAAAAAAAGAAAAACAACAACAACAGCAGCAGCTTTTGATGAATGGGAAAAGAAAAAGGGAGGAGGAGGAGGATTATGGTGCAAACAGATGAATCTTTTCTTGACTGATTTGTGAGGGGATTTCACTTCAACATGGAGGAACTTCAACAAGGAGGAGGTCTACAGTTTACACAAACCCCGCCCGACTCCCACAGCCCAAATCTAAACACACCCTCAGAACAGCTCAGTCGAATACAATGCAGCTGTCATGCCTTAGTCAAACATCTATATATACAAACATCTACATATGCAAATCAACCTCTTTTAACCCATTTTCATCCTTTAAAGACAGTGCTTGTTTGGGATTGATATCTAGTATCTGTTTGGGATTGATATCTAGTATCTGTTTGGGATCAAGCTCTAGTATCTGTTAGGGACTGATATCTAGTATCTTTTTGGGATTGATATCTAGTGTCAGTTTTGGGATTGATATCTAGTATCAGTTTTGGGATTGATATCTAGTATCAGTTTTGGGATCGATATTTAGTATCAGTTTTGGGATCGATATTTAGTATCTGTTTTGGGATTGATATCTAGTATCTGTTTTGGGATTGATATCTAGTATCAGTTTTGGGATCGATATTTAGTATCAGTTTTGGGATCGATATTTAGTATCTGTTTTGGGATTGATATCTAGTATCTGTTTTGGGATTGATATCTAGTATCAGTTTTGGGATTGATATCTAGTATCGTTTGGGATCGATGCCTCAGAGTGAAACATTTGCCTACTTTTTTGGGATTCAAATAATCCAGTACTCCATAGATCAAGTCATTTCAGGTCAGCATCTGAGGCTCTGTCCTCTCTGTACGAGTCCAATCCTGGTTTAGTTTTAACGTCTGTCCAGTAATAAACCTCTATATGCAAATTGATATCTAGTATCTTTTTAATGTTGATATCTAGTATCTGTTTGGGATTGATATCTAGTGTCTGTTCAATACTGATATGTAGTATCTGTTTAATATTGATATCTAGTATCTGTTTACGATTGATATCTAGTATCTATTTGGGATTCTAGTATCTGTTTGGGATTGATATCTAGTACCTGTTTGAGATTGATATCTAGTATCTGTTCGGGATTGATATCTAGTATCTGTTTGGGATAGATAGATAGATATCTAGTATCTGTTTGAGATTGATATCTAGTATCTGTTTGAGATTGATATCTAGTATCTGTTTGGGATTGATATCTAGTATCTGTTTGGGATTGGTATCTAGTATCTGTTTGGGATAGATATCTAGTATTGTTTAATATCTAGATATAGTTTTAACGTCTGTTCAGTAATAAAACTCCATATGCAAATCAACCTTTTAGACTTTTAGCCAATTAAAGACAGTATCTGTTTGGGATTGATATGTATTATATGTTTGGGATTGATATCCAGTATCTGTTTGGGATTGATATGTATTACATGTTTGGGACTGATATCCAGTATCTGTTTGGGATCGACATCTTGTATCTGTTTGGGATCGATACCTCAGAGTGTTTGATTCAAACACGGATCAGGTCATCTCAGGTGAGTATCTGAGGCTCTGTCCTCTCTGTACCAGTCCTGGTTTAGCTTTAACAGGGGTTCAGCAGTAAGCTTTTTCTGACCGATGTTCATCATTACCATTATTTCTCTGACCGCTCCAAGGTCCTGGGTTTGATCCTGATCTTGTTTGGTGGTCTGTGTGGACCAAGTATGTGCACTTCTGACCACACCTATTTTTTTTCTTCCCCCAAACTGTTCCACAAAGTCAGAAGCAATTTCCCGTCACTGGAACTGAGAGACTCAAACCCTGTTCCAGCATGACCCACAGTGCACAAAGCAGATCCAAGAAGACATGGTGTGGAAGAACAGAACAGAACAGAACAGAACAGAACAGAATAGAATAGAATAGAATAGTGTGTAATAATACAATATAATAGAATAATGTGTAATAGAATAGAATAGTGTATAATAAAATAAAATAGAATAATGTGTAAGAATATAATAATGTGTCATAAAATAGAATAGAATACAAAAGAATAATGTGTAATAGAATAGAATAGAATAGAATAGAATAGAATAGAATAGAATAGAATAATGTGTAATAATAGAATAGAATAATGTGTAATAGAATAGAATAATGTGTAATAGAATAGAATAGAATAGAATAGAATAGAATAGAATAGAATAGAATAGAATAGAATAGAATAATGTGTAATAATAGAATAGAATAATGTGTAATAATAGAATAGAATAATGTGTAATAGAATAGAATAATGTGTAATAGAATAGAATAGAATAATGTGTAATAATAGAATAGAATAATGTGTAATAATAGAATAGAATAGAATAATGTGTAATAGAATAGAATAATGTGTAATAGAATAGAATAGAATAGAATAATGTGTAATAATAGAATAGAATAGAATAATGTGTAATAGAATAGAACAATTTGTAATAGAATAGAATAGAATAATGTGTAATAATAGAATAGAATAATGTGTAATAGAATAGAATAATGTGTAATAATAGAATAGAATAATGTGTAATAATAGAATAGAATAGAATAGAATAATGTGTAATAATAGAATAGAATAATGTGTAATAGAATAGAATAATGTGTAATAATAGAATAGAATAATGTGTAATAATAGAATAGAATAGAATAGAATAGAATAGAATAGAATAATGTGTAATAATAGAATAGAATAATGTGTAATAATAGAATAGAATAGAATAGAATAGAATAGAATAATGTGTAATAATAGAATAGAATAATGTGTAATAATAGAATAGAATAATGTGTAATAATAGAATAGAATGGTGTGTGATAGAATAGAATAATGTGTAATAATAGAATAGAATGGTGTGTAATAATAGAATAGAATAATGTGTAATAATAGAATAGAATAATGTGTAATAATAGAATAGAATGGTGTGTGATAGAATAGAATAATGTGTAATAATAGAATAGAATGGTGTGTAATAGAATAGAACAGAACAATGTGTAATAGAATAGAATAATGTGTAGTAATAGAATAGAATAATGTGTAGTAATAGAATAGAATAGTGTGTAATAGAATAGAATAGAATAGAATAGAATAGAATAGAATAGAATAGAATGGTGTGTAATAGAATAGAATAATGTGTAATAATAGAAAAGAATAGAATGAAATATTTCAATCTAAGCCCAGGACAGAGGAAAGAAGAATGCAGATATGATGAAATGTGTTATATAAAGCATTAACTGATGTTAAACGTGGTTCCTGTATGAAGGTCAGGAGAACTCTGCTCTGTGATGAAGGCACTGTCAGTCTCTAGCACTGGAAGTTGTGAAAGAGAAAGACACGGCCTTCTGGACGTTTGCTCCAGTTTGCATTTTGATTTAAATAGAGCTATTCACGAAGTGTGCAGGTCTGTGTGTAAATAAAATGCCTGTATGAATCGAACCCGAGCATATGCAAATCTCATTAGTGCATTTGAATTTCCATTCTGACCCCAGAGATACATCCATGAACATAAAGCTACAGTACAAATGGAGGAACCAAACGCCACGTCTCCATCTGAATCACGCCCAGCCCAGGTGCACTGAACATTTTAACAGGAAGGTAAGAAGAAACCGTGTAATTAGATACACGGGTTAAACAAAATGACCCCAGCGTCAGGTGAGATCTTTGAGCATTATGGTTGTTGATGTGATGAATTATGTATTATAACTGTAATCACTATTTATGAACATTTACAACATTGGGTATAATTGCAGTTTTACACAGCAAAATCCCTGAGTTCAAACTGAAATAATCCTGCCCTGTAGAGTTCAAATCTGCACTGTAGAATTAATACCATCATTGTAGAGTTAACTTCTGCTTTGTAGAATTAACATAATCACTGTAGAGTCAACGTCATCGCCTGTAGTTAACTCCTGATCTGTGGAATTAACACCATCGCTGTAGAGTTAACTCCTGATCTGTAGAATTGACACCATTGCTGTAGAGTTAACTCCTGCTCTGTAGAGTTAACACCATCGCTGTAGAGTCAACTCCTGCTCTGTAGAGTTAACACCATTGCTGTAGAGTTAACTCCTGCTCTGTAGAGTTAACACCATTGCTGTAGAGTTAACTCCTGCTCTGTAGAGTTAACACCATTGCTGTAGAGTTAACTCCTGCTCTGTAGAGTTAACACCATTGCTGTAGAGTTAACTCCTGCTCTGTAGAGTTAACACCATTGCTGTAGAGTTAACTCCTGCTCTGTAGCGTTAACATTATCACTGTAGAGTTAACTCCTGCTCTGTAGAGTTAACTCCTGCTCTGTAGAGTTAACATTATCACTGTAGAGTTAACTCCTGCTCTGTAGAGTTAACATTATCACTGTAGAGTTAACTCCTGCTCTGTAGAGTTAACATTATCACTGTAGAGTTAACTCCTGCTCTGTAGAGTTAACTCCTGCTCTGTAGAGTTAACATTATCACTGTAGAGTTAACTCCTGCTCTGTAGAGTTAACATTATCACTGTAGAGTTAACTCCTGCTCTGTAGAGTTAACTCCTGCTCTGTAGAGTTAACATTATCACTGTAGAGTTAACTCCTGCTCTGTAGAGTTAACTCCTGCTCTGTAGAGTTAACATTATCACTGTAGAGTTAACTCCTGCTCTGTAGAGTTAACATTATCACTGTAGAGTTAACTCCTGCTCTGTAGAGTTAACATTATCACTGTAGAGTTAACTCCTGCTCTGTAGAGTTAACTCCTGCTCTGTAGCGTTAACATTATCACTGTAGAGTTAACTCCTGCTCTGTAGAGTTAACATTATCACTGTAGAGTTAACTCCTGCTCTGTAGAGTTAAGATTATCACTGTAGAGTTAACTCCTGCTCTGTAGAGTTAACTCCTGCTCTGTAGAGTTAACATTATCACTGTAGAGTTAACATTATCACTGTAGAGTTAACATTATCACTGTAGAGTTAACTCCTGCTCTGTAAAGTTAACATTATCACTGTAGAGTTAACTCCTGCTCTGTAGAGTTAACATTATCACTGTAGAGTTAACTCCTGCTCTGTAGAGTTAACTCCTGCTCTGTAGAGTTAACATTATCACTGTAGAGTTAACTCCTGCTCTGTAGAGTTAACATTATCACTGTAGAGTTAACTCCTGCTCTGTAGAGTTAACTCCTGCTCTGTAGAGTTAACATTATCACTGTAGAGTTAACTCCTGCTATGTAAAATTATACCATCACTATAGAGTTAACACCATTGCTGTAGAGTTAACACAGTATAATCAGTACAGCATAGATAGATAGATAGATAGATAGATAGATAGATAGATAGATAGATAGATAGATAGATAGATAGATAAGAGAACTGGTGTCATGGTTTATAGAAGGTACTGATCTGCATGATGCGTGCGTGCAAGTGTGTGTATGTGTGTGTGTGTGTGTGCGTGCTTGTGTGCGTGCGTGTGTGTGTGCGTGCGTGTGTGTGTGCTCGCGCTTCTACATGCACCGCTGTGCAGCTGAATTGTCACGACATCCGCGTCTCCCACGTGTGCGCAACGCGGCGCTGCCGTGAGACGGGAAGAACCGCCCCTGCGTTTCTCATGCAAATCCACCCTCTTAACTGCCCCGGAGCACGCACACAGCACACACACACACACACACACACACACACACACGATGAGGAACTCGCCAAGCTGATAAGTCGGTTACAGTTTATAGTCATGTCCTATTAATAAAGTCAGTTGCTGCACGCGTGCTGTTTTTCGTGGTGACGTCCCACTTCCCCACTTCCTGTTTCGGATGCGAGATTTAAAAACAGTCATGTCTTTTTTATTCTGATTATTTATTTGAGGATGTTCTGCCAGCGATGTCAGGTGCAGTGTGTGTGTGTGTGGGGGGGGGTGGTGAGATAAGAGAGCTGTAAACGCAGGCTGGTCACGCTACAGTTCAGGCAGGAAATCAGGGGAAGGAGAAATCTACACTGAATGACTCGCCATTTTTATCATTAACACACACTGTGTGTGTGCGTGTGTGTGTGCGTGTGTGTGTCCTACATAACCCACAGTGCTGTTCAGCTGATGCTCAGTGGTGCAGTGGGATTTCTACCTCACTCCATCACTACCTTTAGTGAGTGATGCAGCGGCACTTTAGTGCTCCTCATCTGTCCAATCGAACAAATCAGCGTCTACGGCTTCTGCTTTCATGCTAATACAGCTAATTATCACGCACGTCACTTCGTAGAGTGCTAACTGGCCTAGCTGAAGTATAGCTACAAGGCATTCTGGGATGTTCTACACCGCCTTTCTCGTGAATCTGAAGACGTGTTTTCTGTAGTTAACTCCCAGTTCTCCAGTAACAATAACAGCATCACCCTGTGACATCATCACAACACTCACCCTCTACCTTTTCACAGGAATAAGAAAAATTCAACACTAGCTAACAAAATAGCACGGGACTCACTAAACACAGTGCAGACGTTTTGTTGTGTTTGAGGGTGGTGTTTTCCTCTAACACACACACACACACACACACACAGCAGCTTGCATTAACACTTCACACTCTCAGGAACCGAAGCACAGCTGCAGCAACAACAGCACAGCTAGCAGCAGGGAAAAAGGGAATGGCCTTAAAGGCAGACGGAACACAGTGAGCACTGCTAGAACACTGAGAACCTTCGCTGATGAAGAACACAGTCCTGGTGGACTGGTGTTTAAAAAAAATTAAAGAGAGTAAATATACACATCTGCAGAAATGACCGTTATAGAGGAATACACATCGGGTTCTTCAACTGGAAACACGGTACATTCTGTCCTGCCTCCGACAGACCCGCAACGAGTGACCACACACACACACACACACACACACACACACAGTATCCACAGACCCCATAATGTTTATCCGTATTGTCCTGCTACAGTTGATGTAGATTTATGTCGTTTATATCCATTTATTTCAGTTCATATTTACTCTCCGGCTCTTTTTATTCTACTTCTTATATTTTATTATGGATTTATTGCTCTCTTTAATATTCAAAGATACATTTTAAACCGATTGATGCTAGTACAAAGTATTTAAACTGCTTTTAATGTAATTAAACTAATGAGAGAGACAGACAGAGAGAGAGAGAGAAAGAGACAGAGAGGGAGACCAACAGAGAGAGAGACAGCCAAGCCAGAGACAGCCAGAGAGAGTGAGACAAACAGAGGGAGAGAAACAGAGAGAGAGAAAGGGAGGGAAGGAGAGAGAGACGGTCAAAATGACAGATATAGAGAGGGAGAGAGACAGAAAGACAGAGGGATAGATAGATAGATAGATAGATAGATAGATAGATAGATAGATAGATAGATAGATAGATAGATAGATAGATTCAAAAAGTCTGATTCAATATACAGACAGAGTGAGGGAGAGAGACAGACAGACAGATAGTAAAAATTGTGAATTATGTTATTTGATAATAATAATAATAATAATAATAATAATAATAATAATAATTAAAAAATATTTTTTTCTGGTTTGAGAAAGGGAGAAAAGACGAGAAAAAAGCGAGGTTTTAAGTGCTTCTCACGCTACATGGTACCATATTTATTCATCTCCTTGGAAAATGTGGATTTGTAAATATTATTGTGATGTACTAAAATACAAAAGCTAAAATATCATAAAACAATGCCTGAAGATGTTTTCACAATACACAGAATATCACTAGGATCCGCTTCATCGAGGTTTTGCAAACAGAAGAGCAAAACAGTTCAGTCACACGGACATCTGCTATATTCTGTTCCATGATTATTTAAAAAAAAAAAAATGTTTAACAAGCACCAGGGTTGAAAAGAAGAAAAGTTAGATTAGAGAGAGATCTGTAATGCTCTAAGGTGTGATTTCTGTGAATAACACATGATAAGGTGTCCTCTAGGGTGTCTTTACAGTAGATAAAATGTGATAAGGTGCCCATTATGGTGCTATAACAGTTAGTGATATGTGATAAAATGCCCTGTAGAGTGCCGTTAGGGCAGAAATGTGATAAAATGCCCTCTAGGTGTCCTTGTGGTAGATAGATTGTGATAAAATGCCCTCTAGGGTGTCTTTATATAAAATAGAACATGATAAAGTTCCCTGTAAACTACCTTACAATAGATACAATGCCCTTTTTTAGTAAATAGTGCCTCTAGGGTTATTTTAAAGAAGCTGGAATATGATAAAGTGCCCTGTAGGTTACCCTTATGGTAGATAGAACATCATAAAATGCCCTGTGGGTTGCCCTTATGGTAGATAGACCATGATGAAGTGCTCTCTAGAATGCCCTTATGGAAGATAGAAGATGATGAAGTGCCCTGTAGGTTTCCCATATGGAAGATAGAACATGATAAAATGCCCTGTAGGTTACCCTTATTGTAAATAAAACTTGATAAAGTACCCTATAGGTTACCCTTATGGAAGATAGAACATGTTAAAGTGCCCTGTAAGTTACCCTTATGGAAGATAGAATCTCATAGGTGGCCTCTAGAGTGCCCTTATCAAAGCTGGAATGTAATGAAGTGCCCTTATGGTAGCTAGACCATGATAAAATGCTCTGTAGGTTACCCTTATGGTAGATGGAATGTGATAAAGTGTCCTGTATGTTACCCTTATGGTAGATAGAATGTGATAGAGTGCCTCTAGAGTGCCCTTAAGGAAGGTGGAATGTAATAAAGTGCCCTTATGGTAGTTAGACAATAATAAAATGCCCTGTAGGTTACCCTGATGGTAAATAGAATGTGATAAAGTGCCTTTTAGGTTACCCTTATGGTAGCTAGACCATGATAAAGTGCCCTGTAGGTTACCCTTATGGAAGATAGAACATGATAATGTACCTCTAGAGTACCCTTAAGGAAGCTGGAATGTAATAAAGTGCCCTTATGGTAGTTAGACTGTGATAAAGCACCCTGTAGGTTACCCATATGGAAGATAGAATGTGACAAAGTGCCCTGTAGGTTACCATTATGGTAATTAGAATGTGATAAAGTGCCTCTAGACTGCCCTTAAGGAAGCTGGAATGTAGTAAAGTGCCCTTATGGTAGCTAGAACTCTAGCTAAAATGCCTTGTATTGTGTTGTAGATTGAATGTGATAAAGTACACTCTAGGGTGCCCTTCCACTATAGGATATAAGGTTCACTGCCTCCCTAATGTGAGAAAACGAGATGAAGTGCCTTCTAGCCACTCCTACATGTGAGAAAATGTGCCCTCTAGGATGTTTCCATAGCAGAATAAATATGTTTTACTGTGTTGATGTTTTAATGTCCACTCAGCTACTGACTCATATCGGGTTATTTGGTTATCGGACGGAATTATTACGATATCAAGCTTCAGGGAAATCTCTCCAGCTTCCCAGAATACCCGAAAATAGAAATGAAATAAATCAAGTCTTAACATTTGGTGTAAGGATTTACAGAGATCTTATAAGGAGTCAAAATAAAACTTTACAATATATATATATTATATGAACTTTAATGCTATAGATGTATATAGAGTGTATTTACTCTGTTCTGTACACACAGGCATCAAGTCAGTGCTCCTTTACCATAATAATCAACAGTGCTGAATGTCAGTGATTTTGATAAAGGAAGTTTATTAACCACTTCCCTTTTCAGGAGGAAAATCAGCGTGGGGGCTGCTGCTGCTGCCGAGTGGAGCACCGCTGAGCTCTAACTGCTTTTTATTCACTTTCCACTTCACCCTCTGTCACGCACACACACTCACTCACACACACACAGGCTCACATGCATATTTTTCAATCTGGCCCCAAACACACTCGCTCTCACACACACACATACACTTCTGTTATCTCAGCTAGAGCCGGAAGACACACACACACACACACACAAACCTTTTACTGGAGTGGATGTAATGCATTAATACTCTGTAAGAAGCCAAAGTCCAGCATTCAGAAAGCACTTAGTGTTATAACAGGAAATGGAACATCACAGCACCACTGCTCTGGATTCTGATTGGTCAGAAGGTGTCGAATCATTTCCTGTACCCTAACACGACTGCAAATCACATATTTATTGATACTAACAAGCTGCTTATCGTACGTTAGCGTTTCTATGGTAACGTTTTTTCCATAGGGACAGGTATAGTACACAGTCCACTAATAAATAAATAAATATTAACAACACAAAAACATGTGTATGCATTGATAAGGAGAAGCACTGAGGGAAGCACTCAGTGTTTCATAACATTCTGTGGGCTGTTCCCGGTCTGCAGTGGTCAGTATTTATCAAAAATTGTCCAAGGAAGGAACGATGGTGAACCGGCGACAGGGTCATGCACGGCCAAGGCTCATTTATACACGTGGGGAGTGAAGGCTGGCCTGTGTGATCCGATCCAACAGACGGCCTACTGTTTCTCAGATTGCTAATGAAGTTAATGCTGGTTCTGATAGAAAGGGGTCAGAATACACAGTGCATAACAGTTTGTTGCATATGGGGCTGCATAGCCACAAACCAATCATGGTGCCAATGCCTGTGCAATGCCGAATGTGAGCATCAGAACTGAACCACAGAGCAATGATGGTCTGATGAATTACAGGACTTAAAGGATCTGCTGCTAACATCTTGGTGCCAGATACCACAGCACACCTTCAGGGATCTAGTGGAGTCCATGCCTCGACGGGTCAGGGCTGTTTTGGCAGCAGGGGGGTGGGGGGGGCACAATATCAGGCAGTTGGTCATAATGTTATGCCTGCATGCATTTTTAAGAGGAATAAAACACTCTGGGATGTGCAGTTCTAGGAAAATAATCCCACCACCTCATGGTCAATTAAGTTCCTGTAACAGCATGTCCTGTATAGTTTTATCCCTCATCTGTTTATTGTAACATCGAACATCGTGGAACATCTGCGAAACAGTTAGTTCCTGTTCTTTCTCAGGTTATAACAGCTATAAACAACTGCTCCCTCACCAGCCTCACTTTGTTTACTCCTGAAGTTACTTACTTTTACGAAGCGCTGGCACTGGAGACTCCTTCTGTCGTGAGGTACGAGTGCATGGATACGAACGTGTGACCTGGAGCTGCTGTGCTGTTACAGAAAACTAATCAGCACTGCCGTAATGTTTGCTTGCTCTGTAATGTAGGTCACATGGCGTGAAACAGATTCGATTGTTTTGTTTTATTTTATTAGCATGCAAACAACAGATGGTCAATAGCAATAATAACCAAGCTGTAATATGTCCACATTAGTTCACTGAGGATATTCAAAGCAGGCTCTCTCTCTCTCTCTCTCTCACACACACACACACACACACACACATGCACGCATACACAAATATTTTGATGGTGACTCAGAATGCAGATCACTGGTCATTCATCATCCCTCAGGCCATTAGGAGCAGACTGTCCAGCACACGGTCTCCTCGGCCAGCTGCATGCATGGGGATGTCACTGATTTGATTTGTAAATGATAGAAGACTTTCCCAGTGAAGGATGAAGTGCACCGCTCTTACAGTGGCCACACACACACACACACACACACACACACCATGATTTTTTTTTTTTTTTCTTTTCAGTCTGACCTTTTCCAGGTCATCACATTGAATTGTACATTCACATAGCCTTAGGTTGTCTGTCTGCGCATGCGCTTTCAGCAACTCAGCCGTCTCCATGGCGACAGTCAACCAACGCTCGACTCCGCAGTGACTCGCGCTGATTAAATAAACAGGACTTTTTAATAGTTTTTTTAAGCTTTACTCTTATTCGTTTTTATTTTTTCATCAACACCATGGGTATGTAAACGTTTCCCGAACAGGTTTTGACACGTGAATAAAACCAGTGACGTGTTTTAAAAACGGTTCTAAAGCGACTAGCATAAGTTGTTCTACTTATTAGTCTAGCTAGCCTGCTTCCGTTACTAGTTAGCTGTATGCTAATGTAAACAGATGCTTACGATTTATTATTAAACTCAAAAGTGAGCCTCTGAGCTGTGCTGCATATTTCTTTTAGGCTGTTATAAATGGTAAGAAGTAGAAAGAGTGCTTGTGCAACTTCTCAGTGACTTGTTTAGAAACATCTGTACAGCTGTTCATCAATGCAGTCAGCCAATCATCATACAGATCCAGGTGAAGAGCTTCAGGTATGACACCAGAACATAGGGAATGAACCTCAGTGACTTTATCCCGTGGGCATGGTAGATGGTTCGAGAATTTCTGCTGACCCCAGAGGATTTTTTTACGCACAGTGTTTCTAAAGAAAAAATAAACAAATAAATAAAATTCAGGTCAAGGTGAATAGCTCATTTTATACTGCTGTGATGAGCAGATAAGCATCTCAGAGCACGGAGAAACCTGAGGGAGATGCTCTTCAACAGCAGAACAACACACTCCTGTCAGGCATGAACAGGAATCTCATAGTAAGCTCAGCACAAGATCAATGAAATTGGACAGAGATGCTTTTCAGCTCATCACGGCTGCACAGAGTGGTTTATACACTATATTGCCAAAAGTTTTGGGACACCCCTCCAAATCATTGAATTCAGGGGTTGGTCTCAGGCCCCTTAGTTCCAGTGAAAGGAACTCTTAATGCTTCAGCTTCATATCAAGACATTTTGGACAATTTCATGCTCTTTGTGGGAACAGTTTGGGGATGACCCCTTCCTGTTCCAACATGACTGCACACCAGTGACCAAAGCAAGGTCCATAAAGACATGGATGAGTGAGTTTGGTGTGGAGGAACTTCACAGAGTCCTGACCTCAACCTGATAGAACACCTTTGGGATGATTTAGAGTGGAGACTGTGAGCCAGATCAAAACTGGGCTGTCTGCCTTTACATGCACATGAATGTGGAATATGGAGTTGTCCCACCCTAACAGCTTCAACTCTTCTGGGAAGGTTTTCCACAAGGTCTAGGAGAGTGTTTATGGGGAGTTTTTGACCATTCCTCTAGAAGCACATTTGTGCGGTCAGGCGCTGATG
>NC_080713.1:28123698-28143698 GCF_019097595.1 Hemibagrus wyckioides
TATCTAAACATAATTAGTTTTATCTCATGTGCTGTGTATTTTGAACGCTTTGAACTCGTGATGTACAGCGCATATGGGAGAACTCCAGAATGTTCCATGTCGTTTTGTAATGTGACTCATGGTGCATTTAGCCTCCGCGAGCTGACATGAGCTCATCCAGCTGGCACACAGCCTCTACTGACACTGTGGAGTGGGGTGAAAGCAAGGTCACACTGGCAGACACGGCTCAGACATACACACAAGTGTGCGTGTGAGTGCAGCGTGTGTGTGTGTGTTTTAGATGGATATGCTCTCTTGGTTCAGTGGTGTGGAGAAAAACTCCCTGGTGTATATATTTGTCTAGCGGCAAGCGTGCGTATCGATTATTAGGATGGATCAGAGTGAATACGAAATGTTGACGTTTCAGTTCAGAAGTGCTTACATTAACAATAATGAACGAGAACTGGCAGGGAGCGCTGAGCATTATGCAAATCGGGTCACGCTAAGCGACCGCCGTTCGCTCTGGTTTAACACGTTTGTGCTTTTCTTATATTTGACTACGCTAGGAAAGTTTCAGTATCAGAAGAAAAAAACTCCTGTGAAAACGTAACAGATACACATTGCATAAGATGGAAATACACTACATATACGGAGTGAGGGATAATTATTGGGATAATGTGCTGGATTTTATTGTTTTTTTATTCAACCAGCGTCTGGTAGCTCCGCCCCTTTTCTGCTACATAAGCGGAGTGCAGGTAGTGTCCAACATTATGTATAACATAAGATTATTAGCGTCCAACACTATTTATGTGTGTGATTTGGAAGGCTAACCAATCACAGGGCATCTGACGTTGTTCTGTGATATTAATATAGTGTAAGGAAAGTCTGTTTGCAGTTCAATCAAAACAAGCCTTAACATAATTCTCGATTAGCATAATAAAGTTCCTTTCTGCTCGTAAGCCCCGATTGGCTTCTCCTTTCTTTTTGTCCGGCTCCCTTCGTGCCACCGTTGACCAGCTGCTATGGGACTTCAGCTCCTTTAGCTTTATTCCTCTATTCATTTTTGATGAGAGCTTAAGCCAAAAGCTTCCATCGTGAGAAGACATGCCTCGGAAATCCCCTCGGTGGCCCCTCTCTCTCTCTCTCCCGCACGCCGCCCCATAAATAATGGATGCTTTTAAAATCCAGCCCGCGTCTGTTCACTACTTAGCAATGGACGTCCGTGTCTCGGGAGGGATAAAGCTCGCACATGTGCTACGAGTTCCCTTTTATCACCGTACCCCCACCCCCACCCCCACCCCACACACACACCTTCATCCACTTAACCTCAGCAGATAAACACCGAGCCGGAGCTCAGGAGCTCTCCTGTCACGTCATGACCTTCAGCGCAGGAGTTATGGACAGGTGGAGGTCCTTGAGGTCAGGAGCTCTTTGGTGTAAAAGCCTCTTCACACCACTGCGTCCCGTTCTGGCTTAGAGCCGTGTCTTCTCATTTCGTGGGAACTGAGTTCCGTGTCTTCTGTCATTTCCTGTTGTTTATAATGTTCAGCACGAACCTGGTGACATGAAGACTGGGATGATGAAGTCAAAATGGAGCGGAGATGGCTGAAAAACACAGAATACCATTTGTGTTACTAAATTCTTTTTAAATAATGTAAAAGGTGCTCCATACATTTCCTTTCGAAAGCTTATGTACATGCTAGGGACGATTTTTCTCCTCTCAGTGAACTATACATAGGTGTAAAATGTCAGGAACTATTATTCACACACTATTAACCTCTACTTAGATTATAGCCATCTCTTTTCCTTTATAAATGCCCATGCGTGTCGTGCTAACGTGAAACATTCATGAGGACCGATAGGAAGTGCATCCTGTACGCCGCGTCCTTTCATTTTTCATTCTGAAATACAAATGGAAAATGAGGAAAGTGGGTTTTTTTTTGGCTTTTGACACACGCTGAAATAGGGAATCAATCCAGAAAATATTGAATCGAATATTTCTTTCACCTCAGAATCAAGCTTTTATGAGCGATCAGTGCAAACAGAAATACATTTATCCGAAACACATGGAAAATCTTGATGATCTTGATGATCCCTGGCTTCCTATAGTGTATACTGTATATTTTCATTACCAGGAAAGACTCTATACTGTATTATTTGTTCAGTAAAGCATGTAGTGATGTATATTAGTGGTACAAAATGGAGTCTGATCAGATTTTAAAAAGCTTTTTTGTAGTATTTATCGACGTAAGGCCACGAACAATGCAGTGAACATGGAGTGAAGTGTGTATCAGATGTATTTGTAGTGCTTGAGACTCGTTGCAGTGTGAAACCATCTGAGCTCTGGTTCCTCTGTGAGGTAGAGTAGCTTTTTAGGCTTTGTTTTTTTATTTTGCACTCTTCCACTTCCTGCCCCGGAGCTGGACTCCTCAGCAACCAGGTTGATTCTCTCCATGTCACTGGCCCACCCACAGGCCTCCTCGCTGTTGTTTACCCCACCGTGAATTCCACTTTGCCCCCCACTTACCCTCGAGTGCCCCTTATCTCCTTCCTGCTACTCCTTTTGTGTCATGTGCCAGTGCTGTGGAGCTGAGAGGAATCTCAGGGTTGGCTCGCACTACGCTGAGCACCGCAGGGGGGTCGTTATCTCAATGAGCGCTCACAAAGCTCACACACACACACACATATACACACACACTTGCTCACTCGCTCAGAATCTACAGGAAATTAAGGGAAAAACAAGGATAAGTCCATTGAATGCTTAATGCCTTGCGTGATAAGAGAGTGTCTGTGATGCTGCTTTGTGGCTGGAACAGGATGAAGGAGAGGGGCCACACACACACACACACACACACACACACAGAGTACATAAACAGGTGCTTCCCATAGCAGTCCACAACAATATTTCAAAAGCTTATATCAGATAGCAGAAAGAATTTATCGCTACATAAATGATCTCGGGCGAGTCATGGTGAATGATCAGGGTAGCGTGGCCCGGTGGATATCTCGTAGGTCGGGTGGAGCAGTCGTTGTGGAAGGTATTCGGGCTTTGCGTGCGTGTGACAGTGACCCAGTTTTACAGTGGGATTTGATGGAAGCAGACGGCGGAGAAGGGATCAGGGGAGGACGGGGGATGTCGGGGTTGCCGGGGGGTGAGAGGCTGTTTTAGGTGATTTGTCTGTACAGAAAAGGGATCTGTCCACACATGACGAGACAGTAACAGATTAATACCAACCGTGATCTTTATTTCTGAAGCTTTTTTGCATACCACACCCAGAATCTCACCAGGCTTCACATGGAGATTAAATAACGTGTTCATGAAGAGTTTACTGTTTAATCGTAACAGAGCATTAACAAGCTGTGAAGAGAGAACTATAAACCATCAAGAACATGATGAAATAAATAACTACCCCACACACAAACAGTTAATGACACCTGTCTTTAAAAGCGCTTTTTAAAGCTTGCATTCTCGATTCATTAAATATATTAGAAAACCTGTTCCGTACAGTAAATGGAGGTGTAATGGAGGCTGCGTGTGTGAGTGCTTGCGTGTAAGAAAGGATTGTGTGTGTGTGTGTGTGTGTGTGTGTGTGAGAGTGCTAAGCCGATGTGTCAGTGCCGGGGGCAGAGGCCCCTGCAGCGGCTTTCTCTGTCACGAGAATGCATTCTTATTGGCAGTGCACACACACTCCCCTCGGGCTTGGCCTGTGTGTGTGTGTGTGTGTGGCTGAGACTGGGACAGATTGTTTGTGAGGCAAAGCATCATTGCCTCCCTCTTTCGCTCTGTGTCTCATTCTTTATCCACTGTCCTGTCCAGAACGTGTCCAGCATTGTTCATGTACAGAGTCTTGTTTATTGTTGAAATATCCAGCTTATATCCAATATCCAAGTTGGGAATCAGGACATTACCGGTGTAGTACATCCAGATCGCTGTCACTTTCTGTGGTCTGTTTGTGGACTTGACAATCTGGACTAGATTTCTGTCACATTATGCTTCCTGGTGTTACGTGGTATTAAAGGATGCTGGCGCCGGAGCAACAGTAGGAGTAAATGAGCATGATGTTGGTATAAACGCATGTCTAATAAATACTGTTTTATATATAGACGCTGGCTAAGAGAATGTGTAATGGTTCAGGTAGCAGAGTACACTAGTGCGAAAGATTCTGAAGCCTGTGGCCAGAAAAGTGTAGGCTATCTGCTGCTTTGTGAAATATAACACATAATCCTGGAGGTTTAATGTTCTAACGAATCCCAGCTACGTCCCAGACACCTGATTTCAATGACGGCCTTCCGCTTAGTTTATTCTCGCTTTCTCTGCACCTCCTTTTTTTGTTCTTTGTGGTCTTTGTCGCTGACACAGAGCCACTTAGCGAGGTGGGTCCTACTCCCTTAAATGGCTACAAATAGCCACTTGGTTATGACTTTTATATTTAGTGAGCACATGCATGAGTGTTTGTGCTTCGTTTTGTTTGTTTTGTGTGTTTATATGTAAGGGCTACTTTCATAAGCGTAATGCACTTAGCCCACAGGATTCAGCCTGAAATATGATTCTCCAGCTTCCCACTCAGACAACGGGTAACTAAATTAAATTATGGAATGCAAAGTGGTCGAGGATTACAAAAACGATCAATTTACCTGAGTTCAGAAAGCAGAAGAACTCGTTCTGACTGAAGCGCTCTGATATGAGTAGTGTAATAGTGTGTGCCATGCTCAGATGCCACTGGTCTTTTGTGTGTGTGTGTGTGTGGTTTGTATGTGGAAGTGTGTGTGCCAGACATGGATATGAACTTTGAGTTTACATTCTTCTGATTTCTACGAGTCTTTTGTTGTTCCCCTTTTGACCAAGGTGATGATCGGACCACCGGAGCTAATCAGACGACCGCAGATTTGCTCACAAAACAAAGGGAAATTCAGTTCAGTCTTTGGAACTGGTGGATTTTCTCCGGTCCCCATGTAAATTTAACCCTGTTTAAATAGGGCTTTTATTTTTCTGTGGTTTAGACTCCACCAGTACTTGGTTTTAGTTTGGTTTCAGTGGGAGACGACAGAACAGAGTGCTTCCTGTAGTAGTACTGAAGGAAAAGCTATTTTCCAGAAGATATTATGAAATCTGTATTAATATGCTGGATTGTGTAATATGTGTTTATTCTTTGGACAATGTTCTGCTGGGAGACTTTGGTTCCCAGAACATATACGTTACTGCACAGTGAAATTCTTTCTTCATGTATCCAGTCCTTGGAAAGTTGGGGTCAGAGCACAGGGACAGCCGTGATGCATTGCCCCTGGAGAAAGAGGGGCTGGAGGCGGATTTCTAGAATCAAGATCTCCAGATCCATATTCTCCAGATCTCCAGTTCCAAGTTCTCCAGATCTCCAGATCCAAATTCTCCAGATTTCAATCCGATCAGGCATCTGTGGGATGTTCTGGACAAACTAGTGCGATCCACATAGGCCTCATCTCACAACTTACAGGATTTACAAAGAATCTCCTGCTAACGTCTAGGCGTCAGATCCCACAGCACACAATATTAGGCAGGTGGTTTTAATGCTCTGGCTGATTGGTGTGTGTGTGTGTGTGTGTATACGGTGATTATGCCTGAACTTGAAATCTCAGAAGTAAAAATGATATGATAAAATGATATGATATGATAAAAATGATATGATCCTCCCTGTGTAAAACTAATCCTGTCCAAATCCAAATAAAGCTTTATTTTGCAGCGTTTAATGACGTTTACCGCTGATACCAATTAATGAGTCAAGAACAATTCTTCCTCTGTGGAAATCATATGATTCGAACTTATCACCAGTCACTCGGTTGTGGGGGCTCACTCAGCTATGTTTCTCTCGTACCGATAAAGCAGACGGGGAGTTCACAGCAAGGTGACTGTGTAGCGTAATCTGACTGGAGACGCTCCAGCAGTCAGTCTGAAACCGCGTCTAGAAGCGAAACTCTTCTACCAGAGCGAAACTGCAATCAGGAAGTTCAGCCAGAGATGAAATTTACATGATTTCTACTTTACTCCCAGCATCGCTGATCAGTCGAGACATAACAACTACACTACAGAGACGATGCTGAGGAGGAAGCACATATCATCAAGGCTGATATCAGGGGAAAATTGTGGACATTTCTGTTCTTTTGCCAGACTACTGATTTAAAGGCTGTAAGGGGGAAAGGGTCAGTAGGAGCCGTGGATGTTTGTGGATCTCACGTGATCCTGAGTGTGCCAGACTTCTGCCATACTGAAGAGCTCTTTATCAGTCCACCTCTTTACTTACTGTGCTACATTAAACTGAGTCATCAGGAAGGTCTCCTGACCTGCCGGATGTAAAAAAACTGAACCAGGAGAGGGGAAAATGTGGCGCTTTTGCTGCTCCTCTGAGGCTCTTCAATCTAATCATGTGTTTACAGGCTGTATTTATTTATTTATTTATTTATTTATTTATTTATTTATTTATTTATTTATACTTTCCAAAATGTTGTTGAACTCATTTTGAGTGAAACAGAAACACGTTCAAATGCATTTGCTGAATTTGCTTGAACAATAATTAAATTTACATTAAAAAAAATATAATATTTTATTTTATTATTTATTTTATTTTATTATTTATTTTATTATTTATTTTATTATTTATTTATTTATTTATTTATACTTTTTTATACTTATATTTTTATACTTTATACTTTTTATACCAAGTTTTTGTTGAACTCATTTTGAGTGAAACAGAAACACATTTAAATGCATTTCCTGAATTTGCTTAATCAATAATCAAATTTATATTTAAAAAAATATTATTTTATTTTATTTTATTTTATTTTATTTTATTTTATTTTATTTTATTTTATTTATTTATTTATTTATTTATTTATTTATTTTACTTTCCAAAATTTTGTTGAATCCAATTTGAGTGAAACACAAACACATTTAATCAATAATCAAATTTACATTTAAAAAAATATTATTTTATTTAATTTTATTTAATTTTATTGTATTTATTTCGTGTGAGCTAGCCTGTTGGCTAACACAATCTAACACTCAGATCATGAAGCCTGTGCTGGAGTCAGATTTATGCACACACATGCTCTCAATCACACACGCTCCAAAAAAAAATCTCCTAGCTGGACTTGATGAAGATCTTCCAGCTGATCGGCTTCTTCACTGCACTGTGAGATGCTTTTGTGGATCCGGTGAAGCCGTTCTTCATGTGCCGACTCTCCTGAGCTCTCCTGAGCTACATGATGTGAACAGTCTAACATGTTGATCTGAGAGGGATGTTAAAGAGGATGCCTGAGCAATTGGGTCCAGAGTGTTTTTTAACATTTCCCCTCCGTGTTGAAGGAAAGTGGACGGGCAGCAGAAGGTAGTAAAAAGCTAGCAGCGGGGTTTTGAGGACAGATTCTACCACCTCTGGCAGAAAAGGCCACAGATTCCATTCCTCCTCAACATTTACCCTGCTGTTTATTCCACACACCTTCCACACTGCTCATTTAGAACACCCCCACTGCTGTGCTTTAACACTTTAACACATCTTTAAAGCAGCTGCTGTTATGATTAGAGCAAAAACAATGTGTGTGTGTGTGTGTGTGTGTGTATGTGTGTGTGTGTGTGTGTGTGTGTGTGTGTGTATGTGTGTGTGTGTGTGTGTGTGTGTGTGTGTGTTAAGATGGAGCAGGAGGAGACGACCTGCCGTTACTGTGGCGTGAGCTACCTGATCCTGCACGAGTTCCAGCGGCTGCAGGAGCGCCTCAGGGAGGTGGAGAGAGAGCTGGAGAGAGAGAGAGGGAGAGTGGAGAGAGAGAGAGACAGCTGGAGAGAGAGGGAGAGAGAGAGTGTGGAGAGAGAGAGAGAGAGCAGAGACAAGCTGCAGCACTCACACCTTCAGCTGGAGGAGCTCACAGCAGCCAATCAGCTCTACAAGGACAGGTGAGATCTCTATACACATCTCTAAACTCTACACAGTCCTATAAACTCTACACACACTCCTCTACACACACTCCTCTACACACACTCCTCTAAACTCTATACACTCCTCCAAACTCTACACACTCCTCTACACACACTCCTCTAAACTCTACACACTCCTCCAAACTCTACACACTCCTCTACACTCACTCCTCTAAACTCTACACACTCCTCCAAACTCTACACACTCCTCTACACTCACTCCTCTAAACTCTACACACTCCTCCAAACTCTACACACTTCTCTACACACACTCCTCTAAACTCTACACACTCCTCCAAACTCTACACACTCCTCTACACACACTCCTCTACACACACTCCTCTACACTCACTCCTCTACACACACTCCTCTACACTCACTCCTCTAAACTCTACACACTCCTCCAATCTCTACACACTCCTCTACACACACTCCTCTACACTCACTCCTCTACACACACTCCTCTACACACACTCCTCTAAACTCTACACACTCCTCCAATCTCTACACACTCCTCTACACTCACTCCTCTAAACTCTACACACTCCTCCAATCTCTACACACTCCTCTACACACACTCCTCTAAACTCTACACACTCCTCCAATCTCTACACACTCCTCTACACACACTCCTCTAAACTCTACACACTCCTCCAATCTCTACACACTCCTCTACACTCACTCCTCTAAACTCTACACACTCCTCCAATCTCTACACACTCCTCTACACTCACTCCTCTAAACTCTACACACTCCTCCAATCTCTACACACTCCTCTACACACACTCCTCTAAACTCTGCACACTCCTCTACATTCACTCCTCTAAACTCTACACACTCCTCCAATCTCTACACACTCCTCTACACACACTCCTCTACACACACTCCTCTAAACTCTGCACACTCCTCTACACTCACTCCTCTAAACTCTACACACTCCTCTACACACACTCCTCTAAACTCTGCACACTCCTCTACACTCACTCCTCTAAACTCTACACACTCCTCTACACACACTCCTCTAAACTCTGCACACTCCTCTACACTCACTCCTCTAAACTCTACACACTCCTCTACACACACTCCTCTAAACTCTGCACACTCCTCTACACTCACTCCTCTAAACTCTACACACTCCTCTACACACACTCCTCTAAACTCTGCACACTCCTCTACACTCACTCCTCTAAACTCTACACACTCCTCTAAACTCCACACACTCTACACACACTCCTCTAAACTCTACACACTCCTCTAAACTCTACACACTCCTCTACACTCACTCCTCTAAACTCTGCACACTCCTCTACATTCACTCCTCTAAACTCTACACACTCCTCCAATCTCTACACACTCCTCTACACACACTCCTCTACACACACTCCTCTAAACTCTGCACACTCCTCTACACTCACTCCTCTAAACTCTACACACTCCTCTACACACACTCCTCTAAACTCTGCACACTCCTCTACACTCACTCCTCTAAACTCTACACACTCCTCTACACACACTCCTCTAAACTCTGCACACTCCTCTACACTCACTCCTCTAAACTCTACACACTCCTCTACACACACTCCTCTAAACTCTGCACACTCCTCTACACTCACTCCTCTACACACACTCCTCTAAACTCTACACACTCCTCCAAACTCTACACACTCCTCTACACTCACTCCTCTAAACTCTACACACTCCTCTAAACTCCACACACTCTACACACACTCCTCTAAACTCTACACACTCCTCTAAACTCTACACACTCCTCTACACTCACTCCTCTAAACTCTGCACACTCCTCTACACTCACTCCTCTAAACTCTACACACTCCTCTAAACTCTGCACACTCCTCTAAACTCTGCACACTCCTCTAAACTCCACACACTCTACACACTCTACACACTCCTCTACACTCACTCCTCTAAACTCCACACACTCTACACACTCTACACTCACTCCTCTAAACTCTACACACTCCTCTAAACTCCACACACTCTATACTCACTCCTCTAAACTCTACACACTTCTCTAAACTCTATACACTCCTCTAAACTTTACACACTCTACACACTCCTCTAAACTCTACATGCTCCTCTAAATTCTACACACTCCTCTAAATTCTACACGCTCCTCTAAACTCTACACACTCCTCTAAACTCTACACTCTACATGCTCACACACAGCTCACATCACACCTGCTGATTATATGTAATGAGTGAGCAGGTTCTCTCCACTCACTAAAACTTGACTCAGTTGCACTTGAATGACCTGAAGGTCCCAACAACCAGTGACTAAAACCCATTGTTCACAGACCACTCACTGACCACCAATCTTCAGAGAAAATCTCCCTTCTTCATTGAGCATGTTGATTTGCAAATACAGGTTCTGTACATATGGAAATTAGTCACCACATTTCTCCGAACTTCCAGCAAGTGCTTGAGCAGACGTTAACAAATTTCTCCCGAAACACTTCTGCAACACTCATCCCGGTAGTGACCACTCTCACAGGCAGCAGGAAGGTCAGCATGGGAGTTACTGTAAGAGCTAACCCTTATTGCAGTAACATGACTGTGCAGCGGACTACGGCCAGAAACGCTCCATCAGTCGGTTAGAAACTGCAGCAAAAAAACGAAACTCTGCTCACAGAGTGAAACTGCATTTAGGAAGTTGATGAAATTTACATTGTTTCCACTCCAGCTCCGCTGCTCAGGCAAGACGCGCGCGGCATCTTTAGATTAGCGCTGCATTACAGCGACAATGCAGCTGATGTGATCGTTTTAGACATGCACCGTGAATGGCAGCTCTAAGCTTGTAGCTCTAAGCACTAGAACTGGAAGATGGAGGATCATTCGGTCATTTTGGGCAAAATGAATCATAGCTCAGAGTGGAAAAAGTCTATAACACTCCATATCACACACTCCATTACTGAACCTCAGCTAGCTATCCTCACATGCAAGGAAGGAGAGTTATTAGTTATCATTAGTTCTCCTCCGTGCCTGCGTGGGTTTACTCCGGATACTCTGGTTTCCTCCCACAGTCCAAAAACATGTACATTAGGTTGATTGGTAATTGTAGTGTGTGTGGTTGTTTGTCTATATGTGTGTGTCCCTGTGATGGACTGGTGACCTGTCCAGGGTATACCCCTGTCTTTCGCCTTTCAATGTGAGCTCCGTGACCCTAATTAGGAATAAAGCAGGTATAGAAAACAGATTTATAAATGTCTGAGCCCCCCCCAAAACTGAAACTAGAATAATTTAAACCGTCATATTTATTTCTGGATGTTTTTTGTTGTTGTTTTTTTTTATGCAAACCCTAACCAACGTGTTCAGTTTTCACTTCTCGTATTGAGTATACAGGAAAACCTCTATGGAGAAGAACAGTCACTCTGTTCTCACGTTCTTCGATCTTCACTTCAAACACCGAGACAACAAACCCATCAAACACATCCAGAGCATCTACACGATCGCAGACACACACACACACACACTTCTCCCGACTGATTCAGATATGAAACATGTTGTGAAGACTGTCACGCGGTGCGAGAGTCTGAGCAGGGAGCCGGTGCTGACTGAGCGAGAGTGTGGTTTTAAACCCTTCTACTCCACTCAGGTCAGAGTGACCTACTTCAGGCCAAGTGCATTTTATTCCAACTTTTTTTCCTCATAAACACGTTGTTGTTGTTTTTTTGTTAACGATTCAGAAGTCAATTTGACCTGAAAGCACAATGAAATATAAATATAAATCTGAAAGAAATATATTTAGTCCTTGCCACACAAATATCAGCTCTTAATATATACCAAATGTTAGGTGTTAAAAATAAAAGGCTGTTATTTGTGATCAGGAGAATCGTTCATTTTTTTCTCATGTTACTCTCGTGTTTTTATTTTCATTGCTAGCTATAACACCTGGGCTTGTGTTTCAGTGCTGTGGGTTTAAGATTGTTTTCTATACCGTTACGGAATCCGTGCCCCGCTCCTGGGTCTCCGTGATCAGGTGATTTCTTCGAGCATGTGGAAAAGATCTGTTCAGATTTTGTCCATCTGCGTGTTCCTGACCCGTGAATGGAAATGTTTAGCGAGAAAGTTTTTTCAACTCTTTTTCAACACCAGAACGAAAGATATTTCAACAGCTGCTATTCCATTTGCAGAATCAGAATCGGAGTCAAATCAACTGAATCAGAATCTAATCATGTCAATTCATGTCAATTTGACTCAGATTCTTAATCAGTCGATTTGATTCATATTCCGATTCAGACTCTGATTTGACTCTGATTCTGATTCAGTGGATTTGACTCTGATTTTGATTCAGTGGATTTGACTCTGATTCAGATTCAGTGGATTTGAGTCTGATTCTGATTCAGTCGATTCGACTCTGATTCAGATTCAGTCGATTTGACTCTGATTCTGATTCAGTTGATTTGACTCTGATTCTGATTCAGTCAGTTTGACTTTGAGTCTGATTCAGTCAATTTGACTCTGATTCTGATTTAGTCGATTTGACTCTGATTCAGATTCAGTCAATTTGAATCTGATTCTGATTCAGTTGATTTGACTCCGATTCTAATTTAGACTATACAACCCTGATTCTGATTCAGTCCATTGACTCTGATTCTGATTCAGTAAATTTGACTCTGATTCTGATTCAGTCGATTTGACTCTGATTCTGACTCAGTCGATTCGACATAACAGCTGTTGAAATATCTTTCAGTTTGACTCTGTTTTTTGCACCGAATACCTCAAGAAGCGAACAAACTAACAAGCAAATAAACAAAACCTCGTCTGAGAGTCATATAGGAGTGAACAGGTATTGTTAAAAGTCACAGAAATCATTCTAATATGGAGAAGTTAAGTTGTCTTTGTTTGTCACATATACATTACTGCACAGTGAAATTATTTCTCAGGGGTTTGGGTCAGAGCACAGGGTCAGCCAGGATACAGCATCCCTGGAACAGGGCCCAACAGTGGCAACTTGGCGTTGCTGGGGCTTGAAACCCAATCTTTCAGTCAACAGATCCTTAACCACTTGCGCTACCACCGCCGCCATGGAGTCTGTGCTAAGTTAATGATTAGTTGATTATGTAAATGATTGCGTATCACATCCAGTGGTCATTTGTGCGGCGCAGATCTCCAACACACACATCATTTCTACAGCTCTACATTTCATGCCTCGTCCACACACATCTATGACAACACCACGACCCAAAGCCGTGTTTGATTCACTTCCTGCAGGTGAGTCGATTCCTAGTCGAATCACTTTCCCTCGAAAGGGTTCAGTCAGAAATACACCAACACCTCGCTGAGATGTTCTCTCACACGTGCGAGTGTCAGGGTGTTACAAGCTTCAAGACACACACTGAGGTGGAGAACTAAGACAGGAAACACACGAAACTGTGCGTATGTCAGAGTACCATTGTGTGTGAGCAAGACGGGGATTGTTGTGTATGACTTGCTTCACCCAGCCACACACACACACACTCATTAACCTCACATCGACTCTCAGTACACGGTCTGAAAGATGCAGCCGTGTGTGTGTGTGTGTGTATGAGAATAAATACGTGAGTGTGAGAGTATGTGAGTGTATGCACAGGTATGTCTGTCTGCTGAGGTGTGGGAACTCGCTTTGTAATCAGGTGCAACCAGACAGCGCTGCGACGATGAGCGTGTAGCTGAGGCCGCCTCCGCCCTCGCGATGTGAAACAATTAGCGTGTGAGTCAGCGTGTGAGAGGTGCACGTACCTGCGTCTGCTGCGGTGTGTGACGCTCAAGTATAATTATACCTCCCTCGCAATCAGGTGTCTGATATAACCTCTCCGAGCCAACACCTTCCATAAGCCAGGAATCCAGGACACGCCAGACAGTGTGTGTGTGTGTGTGTGTGTTTGAGGTATAATTGTGAAGGTGATAGCACATTCATGTAATGCCATGTCTGAACTCTAAAAAGCAACAACACACTCAGAGCACTACATAAGGTCCTGTACGTCTGTTGTAGTTCTCATAGAAAAGCGTGTGTGTGTGTGTGTGTGTGTGTGTGTGTGTTTTGCTCCATTCCCTCATTTCAGGATGATGATGATGATGAGGATGATGACGATAGTACAATTTAGAAGTCTATGATTACATACACGACAAACAGGTTTTTTTTTGAGAAAAAACAACAGGGCTTGTTTGTATGGCTGCATGGCTCAGAGACTTCATCATGAACTCATTTGACACGTCTCAAAACTTCACCTCAAGACAGAATAGGAAGGTAGAGAGACAGACAGACAGACAGACAGACAAAGATAGAGCCAGACAAGGCGAGGTCATGCAAGGGCGGGTCACGAATCTGGGTCTTTCCTTTGACATGCTATAAAAAGAGAGATGTAAATGGTCAACATGTGCGCTGCACCTGATTAAATCCCTGTGTGCAGACAGACAGACAGACAGACAGACAGACATAGACACAAAAAGTTTATTGATCCCCAGGCAGCACCTGATGCAGCACCTGATTACATCCCTGTATGTCGACAGAGAGACAGGCAGAAATCTTTACGGATCCTCAAGCAACACCTGATTACATCCCTGTATTTCGATAGACAGGCAGACAGACAGACAGGCAGGCAGGCACACAGACAGAGAGAGAGATAGACACATAGATAAACAGACAAACATAAAGATAGAAAAGCATTATGGATTCCCCTGCAGCACATATGAAGCAGCACCTTATTTACAACCCTGTGTGGCGATAGATAGACAGACAGACAAACTGACAGACAGAGGCAGGCACATAGATTGACAGGCAGACAGACAGATGGGCAGACACATAGATTGACAGACAGACATACAGACAGATGGGCAGACACATAGATTGACAGACAGGCAAACAGACAGATGGGCAGACACAGATTGACAGACAGACAGATGGGCAGACACATAGATTTATAGACAGACAGATGGGCAGACACAGATTGACAGACAGACAGATGGGCAGACACATAGATTTATAGACAGACAGATGGGCAGACACAGATTGACAGACAGACAGATGGGCAGACACATAGATTGACAGACAGATAGACTGACAGACAGACACATAGATTGACAGACAGACAAATGGGTAGACACATAGATTGACAGACAGACAGACAGATGGGCAGACACATAGATTGACAGACAGACAGATGGGCAGAAACAGATTGACAGAGAGACAGACAGACAGACAGATGGGCAGTAACATAGATTGACAGACAGACATATAGACTGACAGACAGACAGACAGATGGGTAGACACATAGATTGACAGACAGACAGATGGGCAGACACATAGATTGACAGACAGAGACAGACAGATGGGCAGAAACATAAACTGACAGACAGACAGATGGGCAGAAACAGATTGACAGAGAGACAGACAGACAGACAGATGGGCAGTAACATAGATTGACAGACAGACATATAGACTGACAGACAGACAGACAGATGGGCAGACACATAGATTGACAGACAGACAGACAGATGGGCAGACAGACAGACAGATGGGCAGACACATAGATTGACAGACAGACAGACAGATGGGCAGACACATAGATTGACAGACAGACAGACAGATGGGCAGACAGACAGACAGACAGATGGGCAGACACATAGATTGACAGATAGACAGACAGAAATAGAGACAGAAGAGCATTAATGATCCCCAAGCAGCACCTGATTACATCACTGTGTGTCCATAGACAGACAGACAGACAGACAGACAGCTTTACTGATCCCCAAGGTGAAGTTTAGGAATATCACTGTATTCTGAACATCTACAAATACAGATATGAACAGAAGCTGCTCTATTTTTTTTCTTTTCTGGTCTCACTGGTTTGGGTTTTCTCCGAGAGCTCAACACTACCTCCTGTATACACACGCTCTCAGCCTCCCATTATTAGCTGGTGTCACTGTGATTGACAGGAGGCAGAGAGAGTAATGCCCCTCCCACGGGCTGGCCGACGCTCACGGTGTCCTGATAAGCTGTTGTCGTAATTTAAAAAGAGTCGACGCTACATCATGCCTCGAATCATTAAACGAAAAGTTCTATTACTGTTGCCGCCTGCCGTCCCGAAATTTACACTTCCACCCATCCGTCTGTGTTCTCACGTCCTCACGCTCATGGCGTGAAGTCACTAGTGTGCTGTGCGACTTTCACACATTTCACACACACACACACACACACACACACACGTCTGCCCGAGAGTCTCTTCAAGCACAACCACATGACACGCAAAAGCTAAACAGTGAACATTTCTCTCAGCGCTCTAAAGGAAGCACAGAGGCAGAGGGAGAAGCGTGTGAAAGTGAGTCAGGTCGAGATCAAGAATCCTTGCGGCCTCACAAATCTGATTTAAGAAAAAAATCTCTCACTCATAGTGAAACTTGATGTTTTTGCTTGTTGTGCCAGCCGACTGCTGAGAAATGATCTAGCAACAGTTTGTAGATGAAAGGAAGAAAAAAAGAAGGGCATTAATCATTGATCTGCGGTTTTTATCTCTGAATTTCAAAACATCCAATCTCTCTCTCTGTCTCTCTCTCTCTGTCTCTCTCTCTGTGTCTGTCTCTCTCTCTGTCTCTCTCTCTCTCTGTCTCTCTGTCTCTCTCTCTCTGTCTCTCTGTCTCTCTCTCTCTGTCTCTCTCTCTGTGTCTCTCTCTCTGTCTCTCTCTCTCTGTCTCTCTCTCTCTCTCTGTCTCTCTCTCTCTGTCTCTCTCTCTGTGTCTGTCTCTCTCTCTGTCTCTCTCTCTCTCTCTGTCTCTCTCTCTCTGTCTCTCTCTCTCTGTCTCTCTCTCTCTCTCTCTCTCTCTCTCTCTGTCTCTCTCTCTCTCTCTGTCTCTCTCTCTCTCTCTCTCTCTCTCTCTCTGTCTCTCTCTCTCTCTCTCTCTCTCTCTCTCTCTGTCTCTCTGTCTCTCTCTCTCTGTCTCTCTGTCTCTCTCTCTCTGTCTCTCTCTCTGTGTCTCTCTCTCTGTCTCTCTCTCTCTGTCTCTCTCTCTCTCTCTGTCTCTCTCTCTCTGTCTCTCTGTCTCTCTCTCTCTGTCTCTCTCTGTCTCTCTCTCTCTCTCTCTCTCTCTGTCTCTCTCTCTCTGTCTCTCTCTCTCTCTCTCTGTCTCTCTCTCTCTCTCTGTCTCTCTCTCTCTCTCTCTCTCTCTCTCTCTCTCTCTCTCTGTAGGTTTCTTTCACAGACACAGAGTTGCGTATTGGATCCATCCCTTATCAGATCGCATGACGGGTTTTATCTCACCGCTTAAGAAAATAGTTTTTTTTATTTGTGCGACAGCGCTTGGAACATCTCCGAAAAGATGAGCGGATTTATCGGGTGTTTCCGTAAAAATTGGCACCCCCTCTGGTAATGTGCATATATCAATGATCTGTCTATATCAGTGTCTTTTAGAGCTTTGTCTCTGCAGAAAATGTCTGTGACAGATGATTACATCTACATAAATCCCAAGATGGGCAGACATTTAGATTGACAGACAGACAGACAGATGGGCAGACATTTAGATTGACAGACAGACAGACAGATGGGCAGACATTTAGATTGACAGACAGACAGACAGATGGGCAGACACATAGATTGACAGACAGACAGACAGATGGGCAGACACATAGATTGACAGAGAGACAGACAGATGGGCAGACACATAGATTGTCAGACAGACAGATGGGCAGACACATAGATTGACAGACAGACAGACAGATGGGCAGACACATAGATTGACAGACAGACAGACAGATGGGCAGACACATAGATTGTCAGACAGACAGATGGGCAGACACATAGATTGACAGACAGATGGGCAGAAACATAGATTGACAGACAGACAGACAGATGGGCAGACACATAGATTGACAGACAGACAGACAGATGGGCAGACACATAGATTGTCAGACAGACAGATGGGCAGACACATAGATTGACAGACAGATGGGCAGAAACATAGATTGTCAGATAGACAGATGGGCAAACACAAAGATTGACAGACAGATGGGCAGACACATAGATTGTCAGACAGACAGATGGGCAGACACATAGATTGTCAGACAGACAGATGGGCAGACACATAGATTGTCAGACAGACAGATGGGCAGAAACATAGATTGACAGACAGACAGATGGGCAGACACATAGAGTGACAGACAGATGGGCAGACACATAGATTGTCAGATAGACAGATGGGCAAACACAAAGATTGACAGACAGATGGGCAGAAACATAGATTGTCAGATAGACAGATGGGCAGAAACATAGATTGTCAGATAGACAGATGGGCAAACACAAAGATTGACAGACAGATGGGCAGACACATAGATTGTCAGACAGACAGATTGGCAGATACATAGATTGACAGACAGGCATCCAGACAGACAGACAGATGGGCAGACATATAGATTGACCGACAGACAGACAGATATAGAGACAGAAGAGCATTAGTGATCCCCATCTGTCTGTCTGTCAGTTACATCTACACAAAACCCAATCGGTTCTCTAAAGGTTCTACAGACTCGACCTGCCTCTTAACGAGGAACTCATAGAGGAATCTGGATCCTCCTCCTCTGTGCAAAACATTTCACTATACCTTATAATCTCTGAGCAAATCTAAATCTCTCAGCAGGTTTGGGGCTCCTAAAATGTTCACATCGTTCTCGTGTGTGTGTGTTTGTGTGTGTCTGTGTGTGTTTGTGTGTGTTTTCTCAAAAAAGCCAGCTATGAGGTTCCTGGAAACCGAAAGCATTCTTTTTTCCCCGCCTAAAGATGACAATTTACTTGTTTTAAGTAGTCGTTATTAGCTTTGTCAGGATGTTTTCAGTGACTCAGTTGAAAATAATCGAGAAAGGGGAAGGTGCAACGTGAAAAAAGAAGAAAGCGGAGGTTGTTGGGAGGGTAAGAAGGGTTTTAAGACCATGCTTTAAGTGAGTTTAATCTGTGTGGGGTTCAACATGCAGGATTTCTCAGGTTCTCGCGATGGGTGCCAATACTTTTGGACCGAATGTTAAGGGGTTTCGTGTGTTTATTTTGCTTTTGTGTTGCGAGTGATGCATGTTTGCATGAGTGTGCATGTGTGTGCAGCTGCATGTGTGTGTGTGTGTGTGTGTATCTGTGGTTGTGATGTAGGTGCAGCAGCCTGGATGTGTCTCAATGTAGATGCTGTGGCAGTTTCTCATTTCCGTATCGACCATCTATAAGACGTGGGAAACTTGCTGTGTGACTGTGCCATGCACGCAATCAGTACACAGTGTGTGTGTGTGTGTGTGTGTGTGTGAGAAAGCCACTCAATGGTGACTACGGCACCATGCAAAAGTGCGTGAGTGAATGTATGTCAGTGGCTGGTTTAAAACATAGATGTTGTGTGACTCAATAATAAACATGCACACACACACACACACCCCATTTGTGGTTTATAAAGGAAGTGGAAGTGGGCAGAACGTGGGCGCTCTGTTGTTCTCCACATGATTTACACGAACATCCGTTTGCTCTCTCGCTCTCTCTCGCTCTCTTTCGCTCACACACACACACACACACACACACACACACACACAAAAAAGTGTTAATATTCCCCATGAGAGGAAGTAGAAAGACAATCACAGTTTTTGTCTTCTACACACAAACACACATGGTCACATCAAAGTTTGAATTCAATCTGCCGGTGTGTGTGTGTGCGCGCGTGTGTGTGTCTGTGTGCATGTGTGTACACTAGCAGTGCCCTCCATGGGCTTCTGATTCGGCTAAATCATTTCTGACAGCTGTAATTAGCCAGGGCCGTGTGTGTGTAACAATGCCAGAGTCATGGTTTCACCCAAACGAATTGAGATAGATGAAACAGATGTGGCAGAAGCCACGCTACCGGAACCTTCTGGAACATTACGGCAGGGCGCAAAAGTCCAGATGTGTTTACTTCAGCGGTAAAATCATCCGCTCAATCATCACTAATGTAAACCTTCCTAATGAATTAACACCTAACTCATGAAGACGTGCCATCTGCTATTAAGAGACTGTTGACATTCTCCAGAGGAATAACGTAATGTTGGTTTTCGAAAGTATTGGCACCCTCATGATGTTTGATATCT
>NC_080713.1:28148698-28151198 GCF_019097595.1 Hemibagrus wyckioides
TTTTCAGAATGCTTGGGCTGTGGTTGTTTTGCTTTGCTTTGCTTTGCTAACGTCGAGTAAGCACTCGAGAGCTGTTCCAACACCTTTTAGTAGACAAAATTCTACTAAAGTACGCAGTAATAACAGATCTAATCCTATTAACAGTTCCCTCCGAAAGCACTGCGAGCCGGTAATAGGATCTTTGCGCACTTTATTTGAGCTACAAAATAAACCCTGAAACAAATACGGAGCAAGGGACAGAGTCTGAGAAAAAGCGTGATGTCATCATGCAAATAATTCAACCTAGCCAAGACCAGCAACGTCTCCGCTGGAGAATATTAGCACAGCTGTATTTGCTGTAAGGTGCTGGCCATGCAGAGAGGTTAAGCAAGCAGGAGATAGCAAACAGGATGAACTGCAGCCTCCTGACTGTAAACATGTCAGGATGGAGAGAGAGAGAGAGAGATAGAGTGTGACGGGTAATAAACATGTCGCTACGTCAAACATACTACTCCACTTCCTGTTATTTCTGATTATTCTGTTAAACACTCACCTACTGAAATTCAGGATTATTATTATGACAGTCTGCTTTAAGAATTATATCCAAAGTGAATCAGATATTCATGCTTTTTCTTTCTTTTTTACTGTATAATGCAGTGCTTCAGGTGTGTAGGTCTTAGCGGTGTGTTGTTTGGTGTGTGTTGAGTGGAGCTCTGAGCTTTGCACTGACTCGATGTGAGGCAGCTTTCTCAGCCATGTTTCAGTTCAATTCACCTCTACAGATACACCGTTATAGCTACACAGAGGTGCAGATGGAATTTAGCTAGCCTCTGGTAGGAAGAGGAAGCATGTCTTAGCACAAAGTGATGTAGGACGTAGGAAGAAAGTAGATTAGACAAGTCTGAACCGTCTTTAAGAGTTAACTCATTAATAGTGTTTATCAGAACGAGCGCATTCATTATAAAGAACCAGCACCTTCTGACCAATCAGAATCGAGAACTCAACAGCGCTGTGGTGTCCGACGCAGCAACACCTCACTTCTTACTTGCTTACCAAAACCATGTCAGTTAATAGAGCTCTCTTCTTCGGAGCTGATATTACAGTGATAAGATTGGCTGCTGTACGGTGAGATGCGTGCACTGTTAGAGCGTCTTTTGTTTCCCGTGGACTCGTTTCCTCTGAATCTGATGATAACATCATAGCGCACACACATCTCCACTGCCGTGCATCAGCGTAGCGTATCTTTCATTATCTCTGGCCTTTATGTCTTTATTTCTAAAGCGGGTGCTGTGTGAGAACAGATGCCATTTGTGTGACGTGTATGTGTGTGTGTGTGTGTGTTATCTATACTTCAAATCCAGGATATTATTACAACAGTTCCAACATGACCATCAGTATTCAAGAGAGACTTGAACGGCAAGAATATGAACACACACCCACACACACACACACACACACACACACCATTAGAAAAAATGAACGCAGTAATATTTTGCCCATTCCTTGGATTCTCTTTTTACTTTCCACACAGAGAGTTTACACAGTTTAATTAAAAGTGTCATTAGATCCAAGACGTTATTTATAGGCGTGACGTGTTCCTGATCCGATCAATCAGCCGCTTCGTCACCAGCACTTCGTCCCCGGTCCCCATGTGCAGTGGCTTATTCACAGAGAAACGGGTTACTTCTCCTTCTGCATTCCATTCATTCAGCCTTTCAGCTTCTGTAAGCTTTTTCTCCTGGCCGTAGTTAGCAAAGTGGGAATTCTGCACGGAGCCATCACAGGACACCAAGAGGAATGTTTTAGGAGGTGGGAGGAATCCCGGGATACGGCACTGATCCCGTAACCCGAGCTCAGGATCAAACCCAGGACCCTGGAGCTAGAGTCAAGCAGTTTCTCAGTTCATTGATGTGTTTTTCCCGTGGTTATATTCTCACTTTTGAGTCATTTAAAACTAAACGCTCCATTCTGTACATGCAGTTTGAGCGCTCTGAGCACAGAAATGGTGTGCTTTTCATGCTGCTCTCTTCACAGCCTGGTCGTGTCGAGTGTTTGTGGATTGATGATCTTGATGTTAGTGAAAGAGGCAGGTTTCGAGTCTGAGCGTATTCAGATAAATAAATAAATAAATAATAAATAAAAAAAATCTGATAGATCTTTAGGTCCAAAAGTCTGAGGCCACGACAAAAAAATCTATGATTTAATTTTTGTTTTTTTTTTCTGCCAATAACTGTCTTCTTCTTCTTCTTTGGGCTTTTCCCTTCAGGGGTCTCCACAGCGAATCATCTCTCTCAACCTGTCCCTATCTTCTGCATCCTCAACACTTGCACCCATTAGCTTCATATCCTCATTTATTACATCCATATACCTCCTCGTTGGCCTTCCTCTTTGCCTCCTGCCTGGCAGCTCCATGTCCAACATTCTCCTACCAATATACTTCTTCTCTGAACATGTCCAAACCATCTTAATCTGGCCTCTCCCTAACGTCCAACATCAGCTGTCCCTCTGATGTACTCGTTCC
>NC_080713.1:28161198-28166198 GCF_019097595.1 Hemibagrus wyckioides
TCTGTCCATCTGCTTTAGTTTGGTTGTGGTAGAAGAACGGAGGGACACATTGTTCTTTTGACTCTCACTTTCTCGCACTCTGCTGTCCGCTTCTCTTTCTTTCTTTCTTTCTTTCTTTCTTTCTTTCTTTCTTTCTTTCTTTCTTTCTTTCTTTCTTTCTTTCTTTCTTTGCTTCTGTCGTTGTCTGCATTCAGTTTCTTTGTCTTGATCCCTTTGTATTCCTTTTGTTTATCTCCCTCCCAATTCCTTCTCCCTCGATCCTGTCGTTTGTCCCACTCCCACACCCTTTATATTTTCTTATTTCTCTCTCTCTCTCTCTCTCTCTCTCTTTCTCTCTCTCTCTCCTGTCTGGCCCATTGTCTCACTTAATCTTGTTTTAATTTTTGTTGCTTTGTCTCTTTTCATTCTCATTTCATTTGTGTTTGAAGGAACAATGGAGGAAGACAAAAGCATTCTTTCTTTCTTTCTTTCTTTCTTTCTTTCTTTCTTTCTTTCTTTCTTTCTTTCTTTCTTTCTATTCATTCATTCATTCATTCATTCATTCATTCATTCATTTCTTTCTTTCTCTCTCAACCGTGCGCTCTCTTTGTCTTTCTGCTTGTCTCTCTCTCTCTCTCTCTCTCTCTCTCTCTCCCTATATATATGTATATATATGTGTATATCCCTCCCTTCCTCTATCTTTCTATCAATGTATGCACACACACACACACTCATATGTTCAGTGTTCCTACTAAATATACCTCTATTGATTATTTGATGTTCTGTTCATTCTTATTCTGGCTGTAATGATATAAAGGGTGTGTGTGTGTGTGTGTGTGAGAGAGAGAGAACGTGAGACAGAGAGAGTGTGTGGGTGTATAAAATGGTGTATAGTATGTGGTACGTGTGTGTGTGTGTAATGATGTAAACTGTGTGTGTGAAAGTGAAAGCTCTTTGTTGTGCAGTGTGTAGTGTTCTCCTGATGCCTGGCCCATTTCTTCCAGCTGAATGATGACAGGGATGTGTGAGCAGGAAAGTTCGGCGCTCCGACCGTAAAATAGCGTCCCTGGAAAAACACCATGTTCCGCTCTCTGTTCCCACCTCACGCCGCTCGGGGCTGGCAGCAGCGCCTCACAGAGCTTCACATACCTGCCTGTCTTCCTGGAGAAGTCGCTCGCTGTTTTAGCAGCTTACATAAAGTTCCTGATAAAAATGTGTGTGTGTGTGTGTGTGTGTGTGTTTCTTTTCTCTGAGTGTCTGACTACGTGCCGTTTTTAGTGCTCCCTCATCTGATAAGTGAGTTTGGTTTGCTCTTTCAGCTGAGGGCCCCCCCCCCTTTCCCGTCTGATGTTCTCCAGTCGTCTGAAGACGGTGGAGAAGTGAAGTGCACTCCAAAGCGCACACACACACACACACACACACTCTTTTAAGTGCAGCACACACACTTTTAAAGTGCACATCTTTGAACTGCCACCAAAGTCCTTCAGAAGACACAAATCATGCCATGATGAAACACTAACCTTAATCATTCCTTAATGCTTCTTTTCATGTGAAGTGTGCGTGTGTGTGTGCGTGTGTGTCTGCGTGTGTGTCTGTGTTCCACATGTGCAGCAGAAGGTACTGTGTGTATTTTGGCTTTCAGACACGTACACGGTCTGGTGTACTGAAGTCAAAGCCTTCACAGCTGATTATTGAGTGTTTCTGAGGTTCTAAGGAAATAGAGAAAGAGAGAGAGAGAGAGAGAGAGAGAGTCACTGTGTCTCTCATCACTGTGTTGTCTGTAAGAAAGATGGTGGGGATCGTGACGGATAAGAGAAAGAGGAAGCAGACTAACGAGGATGGAGTGGATGAAGGATGAGGTCATGTAACTGGGCCAAACCGCACAGCATTCTGGGAGTGTCGGGGAAGCAGGTCATCAGACGCAAGCATGAAAGCACGACATGTGCAGCGCAGACCCACTGCATCAGAGTGAGGGAGAGAGAGAGAGAGATAAAGAATCGAGACAAGTGTGAAAGTGATAGAGTGATAGATAGATAGATAGATAGATAGATAGATAGATAGATAGATAGATAGATAGATAGATAGATAGATAGATAGATAGATAGAGATTCAAGACAGGTGTGAAAGTGAAGAGAGAGAGAGAGAGAGTCCAGATCTGTGCATTAAAGTGTAGAATACTCGTTCAGTAAGGAATGACGTAATGGACATAAGCTCATGCTGTTGAAGGAAATTAATCAAGGACAGGATGTTGTGATGAAGCCGAGTCACTGCCCCTTCCTCTAACATGAAACACTTTTACCCACTGATACCACAGCAATCTGCAGACAGACCTACTTATTAACAGTAGAAGGGTTTAGTGGTTGGACTACTGATCTGAAGGCTGTGGGTTTGAATCCCAGGTCCACTAAGCTGCCCCTGCTGGGCCCCTGAGTGAGGCCCTTATCCCTGAATTGCCCAGTTATATAAAATATAAATCCCTCTAGATGAGGGTGTCTGCCAATTTACCAGAAATGTATATGTGTTAAAAACAATCCTTTATCCATAGGTTTAATTATGGAGTTCCCATGAAACAGGTCCTTTCCTGCTCTTACACTACAACAGCTGTAACCAGATGTTTCCTCACCAGCCTGTTAAATCTGCTTGTTAGAAAGATCTGACACTGGAGACTCCTTCCATAAACGCTGTCCTCACAGAGAACATCACCACGTCAAAGACACGTCCCTGCAAATGCACCGTTACCATAGAAACGATAAGGAATGAGCGCACTGATACGAAGCTGCGATGCTCACCCGTCAGAAATCTAATCAACACCTGTGGACCAATCAGAGTCCAGAATCCGACAGCGCTGAGGGATCGGTTCTTTAGAAACTCTTTAGTACTTTAGGGACGCTTGAAATCCTAGTGAGCTTCAAACAGCTCGTGCATCACACTCACGTTTACAGCAAGACACACCTCAAGATCCTGACGCTGGAATAATATTTGTATGTTCAAGCAGGCTGAAGTTTTGAATTCTGAATTGTTCTCAGTCATAGACCCACATCCAAACGTACACATCACTCTGAATCCCGCCTCCTCTGCTCACCGATTGGCTGCCTGAAGGACCCATTCACAGTCCTTTGTGTTCAGACCTGGCCTGGTGTCATGGAGGCCCAGTTCAGGAATCTCTCGAAACTTTTACTTAAAGGTGAAACTTCCCGGAGTGTTTACTAGTGAAAGTGTACAGGCAGAACGAGTGTCCATCTCCTCTCCTGTCATCAGCATTTATCCCCGGCTCGAGCGTGTGTGTGTGTGTGTGTGTGTTTACGCGGCAACTCTGACAGTTTTGGCTACAAGTGTGTGCATTTACTGTGACCAGTGTGTGTGTGTGTGTGTGTCTGTGTGTGTGTGTGTGTGTTTACGCGGCAACTCTGACAGTTTTGGCTACAAGTGTGTGCATTTACTGTGACCTGTGTGTGTGTGTGTGTGTGTGTGTAATAGGATTATTATCCTACTGTTATTATCCTGTTATTGCTCTCTGATATCTCTCTCTCTCTCTCTCTCTCTCTCTCTCCGGTCTCTTGATATGCATGTAATGTACTCGTTACAGAAAAGGGGAACGGCTCATGCCGAGAGTTCACAATGACATAATAACATAATAAAAGGGTCACGCAGTTCTTTTCTGATTCCTACGTGCCATCGCTTCGCACCCGAGCTTCTCCCACAGACACCACGTTCCCGGGCCAGTGTAAACACAAGCCATCAGGCCTGCGTACTGCTCGCCTCTCATTTAGTTAGAAATGAAGTAATAAAGGGTACAAGTAGTTCGAGGACACGCTGAAACGAACACAATATTCACAAATCACGCTGTGTGTGTGTGTGTGTGTGTGTATGCGCGTGTGTGTGTGGTTTCAGTGAATGTCCCACAGGAACAGGAAAGCATTCAAATTCCCATGGACATTCAATAGACTGCTTTGAGGACTGATGAGAAGCTTAGTGTTTTTTCTACCTGAATGCATATGAAACAGACCAAGTGACTATGCATGTCAGTGTTAATGTGTGTGTGTGTGTGTTTCAGGTCAGTGTGTGAGCGACAGCGTGTTCTGCTGCAGGATGCTGGGCCTGTGCTGCAATGTGTTGCTGCAGAGCTGCGAGAGGTGAAAGAGGATCTCTCTCTGCTCTCACAGGACCAGACTACAGCACTGATACTGCAGCACTGCTCTACTGCGGCTTCTGGTGACACCACACACACACACACACACACACACACACTGTGCTTGGCCTTCATTTGTTTTTGTTGTCATTTTAATACACGATCCAAGAGCTGGATTTCATGACACACAGGGCTGTACCATTCTGAGGTCTTTGTCTGTGATTGTGTTGATGTGTGTGCGAGCTCATGAGTGGCTGTGTTTTAGTGCGTGTGTGTGTGTGTGTGTGTGTGCGCGCATGGATGTGCGCTGGGATAATTGCAGTGTAATGATGATTGTGGAGGATGTGACAGACACAGGCTAATGGATCAGGCCGAGAATGAGAGATGGACAGGGTAAATCTGCACAGGAGAAAGAGAGAGAGAGAGAGAGAGAGAGAGAGAGAGAGAGAATAAAAAAACAGACATAAATAAATGGAAATTTTCCACCAAAATGAAGGAGAACTTCTCATCAGTGTAAAGGAGAATCCTGTGTGTGTGTGTGTGTGTTTTGTGTGTGTGTGTGTGTGTGTATGTGTGTGTGTGTGGTTGCTGTAGTTTTGTTTAACAGATGATTTGGATGCCTCAGGCTGTGCTCACCTCACTCTCACCCCACGGGGTGGAGCTCTCTCTCTCTCTCTCTCTCACCCCGCTGAACATCCCCTGCAGCTGCCAATTTCCTGCCAAACTCTGTGTGTCTGTGTGTCTGTGTGTGTGTGTGTGCATGTCATTCAGAGGTGAGTGAGTACAAAAAGGCAGTTCGCTTTGAAACACTGCACAGGTATTTTGTTTACAGAAGTTCAAGGAGTGTTTGGGCTCGGCCAAAAGCTTTATTATCTCTCACTGTCCTCTCCCT
>NC_080713.1:28173698-28176198 GCF_019097595.1 Hemibagrus wyckioides
TTCATTAGGGTTTAACTTAGGTTTCTTAACAAGAGGCTTAATGACTGCTAACTTCAGAGGTTTAGGGACATGACCTAAATATAGTGAGGGATTAATAATATTGAGAAGAGGCTCTCCAGCTGCATGTATCACTTCTTTCAGCAATCTAGTTGGAATTGGATCTAATAAACATGTTGATGATTTAGCCGTGGTGATAAGTCTATACAGCTCTTCCTGTCCTATACCTGTAAAGCATTGTAGCTCTTTTATTCCTTCCTTCCTTCTTTTTTTCCTTCCTTCCTTCCTTCCTTTTGTTCTTCCTTCCTTCCTTCCTTCCTTCCTTCCTTCCAGCCCCAGGTTGAAAGTGTTTCAGTGTTTTATCTTCTGATCAGAAATATTATTCATTAATTATGATGTTTAGTTTCAGGACAGAAAAGCAACAGAATGGTTTATTTTGAAGTAAAAAAGGAAAACGGAGGTGGCCGAGCCGATCGAAGCGCTACATCTAATGTCAGTCAATTAGCGCTCTTTAATTAGTTTAATTAGCTGAAGTAATTGAGGAGGTCGAACAAAACGTGCTCTCAATTCACATCTAATTAATTCTGCAGTCCTGATAGACATGAACACAAAAACTGTGTGTGTGTGTGTGTGTGTGTGTGAGAGAGAGAGAGAGAGACAGGTGTTTGAGGGGAATTTCTCACTCCGTGATTGGTCTGGCGTCCTGTCTTGTTCATGCTGGAGGTCTCACAGGAGCAATTAACACTCGTCATCCACTCAAGAGCCTCAGAGATCCAACAGGAAACACACTGTAGCTTCTCTACTGATGGGGGAGAGATAAACCAGGAGGAAAAAAAGGAAAAAGATGTAGAGAAAGAAGCTCACTAAAAATCTGGAGTGTGTGTGTGTGTATATGTATGTGTGTTTGTATGTATGTATGTATGTATGTATGTATGTGTGTGTATGTGTGTGTGTGTGTATATATGCATGTGTGTGTTTGTGTGTATGTGTGTGTGTGTGTATATGCATGTGTGTGTGTGTGTGTATATGTATGTGTGTTTGTATGTATGTATGTGTGTGTGTGTATGCATTTGTGTGTGTGTGTGTGTGTATGTGTGTGTGTGTGTGTGTGTGTGTTTGTGTGTGTGTGTGTGTGTATGTGTGTGTGTGTGTGTGTGTGTGTGTATGTATGTGTGTGTGTGTGTGTGTGTGCAGTTTTCCACCTCTCCTGGTCATGTCACGGTGACCAGAAAGCGTTATTATCGACGCAGAGCAGTTCAGAAAGAGTGCCGCTGCCCTGAGACGCATTCAGCCCTGAAGAGAAAATGTCACACTGACACGGGAGAACGTTTTCATCAGGGAATAAACACACACACACACACTCACACACACACACACACACACTCACACACACCAAAATGACCCTCCATGCTAAGTGGTGCCGTCGGGTTTCAGAGGACACACTGACGATTCAGTCTCTCTCTCTCTCTCACACACACACACACACACACACAGTGCAGGCAGGATAAACACTTCCTTCCGAGGCTGCAGGTGCAGGACATGTCCCGCTGTTTTTTCTTTTCTTTTTCGTGTCATTATTTTTTCCCCTCGGCTCCTTTGTTCCTGCTCGTCTACAGCTTGTGTAATTATCACTGTCAGTTTATTATATTCACCCAAGAATAATAGAGAAAGCCAAGAGCAACACTCTCTCTCTCTCTCTCTCTCTCTCTCTCTCTTGCTCTCTCTCCCTCCCTGTCTCTCCTCTCCCCCTCTTTCTCTTTGTTCTCCAGTTCTCTCCTTTTCCATTACGACTCCCCTCATCATAATGTCTGTGTTCTTTTTCATTTGGTCGCTTTGTCCTTTAATGTTAATGGTATTGTGTGTGTGTGTGTGTGTGTGTATGTATGGGTTGGATAAAAATGACTGAGTGAAAGAGAAAGATTAACGAGAGGCAGAAGAGAGAGAGAGAGAGAGAGAGGTCAGGGCGTCTCGCTCTGCTCACTCACCGGCTCTTAACTCACCTATTCACACTTTGCTGGGCCTGCTGTGTGTCGTCACGGGCTTTCACCTCACTCTGTGTGTGTGTGTGTGTGTGTTTCTCATCATCCTATTGGGGCGAAGGTTTCTGACAACTCCCAGTCCGTTTTGTGTGTGTGTGTGTATGTGTGTGTGTATGTGTGTGTGTATATGTGTGTGTGTGTGTTTGAAAATTTTTTTTTTGCTTTACTTCCAGTCACATGGCATAATATAACATTTTTCTTTCTTTCTTTCTTTCTTTCTTTCTTTCTTTCTTTCTTTCTTTCTTTCTTTCTTTCTTTCTTTCTTTCTTTCTTTCTTTCTTTCTGTGGTGAATGACAGTAGAAGGACGTGCTTCTACTGTTATTGACCACAGAAAGAAAGAAACACACTCAGGTGCCACCTTTTCCGTTAACAAGCTCCAGTTTCAGTACATACTCATCATTCATCTTTCTCTCTCTCTTTCTCTCTGTCTTTCTCTCTCTCCCCCTCTCTCTCCCTCTCTCTC
>NC_080713.1:28178698-28183698 GCF_019097595.1 Hemibagrus wyckioides
CTCCCTCTGTCTTACTCTCACTGTCTCACTCCCTCTGTCTCACTGCCCCGTCTCACTCCCTGTCTTACTCCCTCTGTCTCACTCCTTCTGTCTTACTCCCTCTGTCTCACCCCCAGTCTTAATCCCACTGTCTCACTCACTCATTCTGTCTTACTCTTTCTGTCTCATTCCCTCTGTCTCACTCCCTCTGTCTCACTCTCTCTGTCTTACTCCCTCTTTCTCACTCCTTCTGTCCTACTCCCTCTGTCTCACTCCTTCTGCCTCACTCCGTCTGTCTCACTTCCCCTGTCTCACTTCCCCTGTCTCACTCCCCATCTTACTCCCTCTGTCTCACTCCCCATCTCACTCCCCCATCTCACCCCCTGTCTTACTCCCACTGTCTCACTCACTCCTTCTGTCTTACTCCCAATTTCTCACTCCCTCTGTCTCATTCCCTCTGTCTCACTCCTTCTGTTTTGCTCTTTCTGTCTCACTGCCCCCTGTCTCACTCCCTCTGTCTTACTTCCTCTGTCTCACTCTTTCTGTGTCAGTCCATCTGCCTCAAACACTATTTCCCTCCCTCTAGTTTCCCTTCCTCTGTCTCATTCCCTCTGCCTCACTGCCTCTGTCTCCCCCTGTCTCACTGCCCCCTGTCTCACTCCCTCTGTCTTACTTCCTCTGTCTCACTCTTTCTGTGTCAGTCCATCTGCCTCAAACACTATTTCCCTCCCTCTAGTTTCCCTTCCTCTGTCTCATTCCCTCTGCCTCACTGCCTCTGTCTCCCCCTGTCTCACTCCCCCTGTCTTGTGTTTCACTATGAGAAAGCCTCCCAGTCCTCTCCCTAAAAGCCCTGCCAACTCAGAGAACATTACTGCCAGTGTGATCCCTCGTCCTCCCTGCTGCTTATCTCCTCATCCTGACACCGGTCAGGTGTGTGTGTGTGTGTGTGTGTGTGTGTGTGTGTGGCTGGCTGCAGTGGATGATTGCTCAGTTGGGAAACTGTAAAAAGCTATTTTTAAGTTATTTTACGTCTCTGTGACAAGGTGCTTCCACACCATGAAGAAATCTGAGAGAAGCCAAACTCCCTTTTCACTCAGATAACTGACTGTGCTATCTGTGTGTGTGTGTGTGTGTGTGACAGAGACTGATCTCTCCACCTTATACATACACACACACTTTCTCTCTCTCTCTCTCTCTCTCTCTCTCTCTGTCTTGGGCTGTGTGACCTGCCAGGCTGCAGGAGGACGAGGTTTCTGCTGACTCCTTCGAGTTGCTTAGCACTTCATCCATCCTCCCTAACTCCACCTGTCATCCCCTCCCACCTCCTCTCTGTCTCCCTCACTGCAGGACAAAACCTTCCTCAGAGTTTACAGCACTGACTAATCCCTCCCTGTGTAGTATTCTGAGTTCTTCTCGTTGTTCTGTTTGTAAAGTCCTGTGTAAAGTCTTATTAAATAATAAAATACACACCTGAGCTTTCTGAGGCACTCTTAGGATTACTGTTTCTTCATCCTTACACAACACTGTCTCCCTGTTTCTCTCGCTCTCTCTCTTCCTCTGTTTCTCTGTTCTCTCTCTCTCTCGCTCTCTCTCTTCCTCTGTTTCTCTGTTCTCTCTCTCTCGCTTTCTCTCTTCCTCTGTTTCTCTGTTCTCTCTCTCTCTCTTCCTCTGTTTCTCTGTTCTCTCTCTCTCTCTCTCTCTCGCTCTCTCTCTTCCTCTGTTTCTCTGTTCTCTCTCTCTCGCTCTCTCTCTCTCTCTGTCTCTCTTTCTCTCTCTCTTTCTTTTAACTGATAGCTAACATGCATGTGTGTGTAACACTGTATATCTACTCTGACTCCACCTCCTGACCAATCACAGTAACACACACGCACGCGCGCACACACACACGCACACACTCAGATGTTGTGATATCCATTTTCATTTTTTCTTTGCAAAGCCTGTGACCTCTTGAACCTGAGCTATAGTGTGTGTGTGTGTGTGTGAGTGTGTGTGTGTGTGTGTGTGTGTGTGGATACAGCTTTCTCAGGGAATGAAGCAATCTTGTTTGTGTGCACCATGCTCCCATAACAACCACACAACCTCCAGCCTCACACTCACACACTCTCTCTCTCTCTCTCTCTGTCTCTCTCACACTCTCTCTCACACACACACACACATGAATACACACACATCTGACATGTTTGTTGTCTTGCAGATCAGCCTGTTACCGTGGCAACCCTGCCATGAGTGGTTAGGGTTAGTTTAAAAACACATGATCCTGATTGAGACAGACAGACACACAGATTGAGAGAGAGAGAGAGAGAGAGAGAGAGGAGATAAGAGATACACAGTTAGAGTTTTTTGTACTGTAACATTTTTAGAGATAAGGAGCAGAAGTAAATGCACACATTCCTCACTGTCATTCACTCACTCATGCATGATCACACTTTCAAACACACACACACAGAAAATCTGTTCTTTAATTCAGTCAATTTGCATCACAGTCAATTTTTTAGACGTGTACATGGTCATCATGAAGATTTTTAAACATTAATCCTTTGTCGTTGGCCAAAAGTTTGTGCACGCTGACCACCACACCCATATGAGCTTGTTGAACTTCTCATTCCTCTCTCTACTGTTATAATTAGCTCTTCTCTTCTCTTCTCTTCTCTTCTCTTCTCTTCTCTTCTCTTCTCTTCTCTTCTCTTCTCTTCTCTTCTCTTCTCTTCTCTTCTCTTCTCTTCTCTCCTCTCCTCTCCTCTGCTCTTCTCTAAAGGCTTTCCACTAGATGTTGGAGTGTGTCTGTGTGGGTTTGTGTTCATTCATTCATTCTACAAGAGCATTAGTGAGATCAGACTCTGATGTTCAGGATGTTGATGAGACTCCAGTTCCTCTTCATCCCAGAGGTGTTCAGTGGGGTTGAGTCAGAGTCAGGGCTCAGTGCAGGACACTCCAGTTCCTCCTCTTTCCCCAACCTTCACCTACACACCAGGAAGTTGTAGCTCCTAATTGCTCAGTTGTATATACTTAGTGGTTAAGGTGTTGGACTACTGATCAGAAGGTTGTAAGTTTGAATCCCAGGTCCACCAAGCTGCCACTGCTGGGCCCCTGAGCAAGGCCCTTAACCTTCGATTGCTCAGTTGTATAAAATGAGATAAGAATGTAAGTCGCTGTGGATAAGGGCTTCTGCCAAATGCCATAAATGTCTTCATGGAGCTGCTTTGTGTCATGCTGGAACAGGTTTGAGTCTCTCACTTCCAGTGAAGGGAAACTGTAACTCTACAGCACACTGAGACGTTCGAACTCAAAACAGGATCTTGGAAGACGTTAAGATTACAAGATAGTTAAAGATCATGAAGTTCAGGGTGGAATTTTCCTCTAAGATTTTATCCGATACGGAATCATTTCTATGAGGTCTGATGGACATTTTAGGTGCTGCAAACATTAATGAAGGAATCTTGGAAATGTCATGATGTGTCATTAGTCCTCCAAAATGCATCTCACACATCCTGTTCACTGTTGTTGTTTTTTTTCCTTTCTTTTCTTGGCTGATTGACAGACGTTTGACGTAAGCAAAGGTAGCGACATGACAGGCAGACAGCTGCCCCAGGTCACCGAGGGGATCATTTACATCCACAGAAAACATCAATGTGGAAATCCTCCAGCATCCAAAGCATCGCATCATCACGTCTCAGGAAATCCTCGTCTTGTTAGCTCAGCCTCCGCCGCGTGTGAACGAACGTTAACAAAGGGGACGGCTCGATCTATCGGGAAGTCGAAGCTTTACAAAGAGGAAATAAAGAGCAGGACAAGAGGAAGTGGTTAAAATAATGAGCGGCGGATTAAGGATCAAGGCTAAAAGTGTTTCTGGTGAGTCAGTGGCTGTAGAAATTAGCACTGGGTTTAAATCCGTCGGGTTTGCTGATGAATTTGGTCCAGCTTGTATATTATAAATGGTCAAATCTTTTATCCTGCATTTATTCTGTGGGTTTTAACAAACAAGCCGCAAAAAGAGATTATTCGGAATTTATTTTAAAAAAAAATTTTAAAAAGGAAAAAAAATTAATGATTTTTTAAAAATATTTACAAAAAAATAGGAAAACAATTCTATTAAAAAAAGCAAATATTTTAATGGAATTAAAAAAAATTTTTTAAAGGTTAATAAGAAATGATCGAATTCCTCAGAGGGTGTAATCGTTCCCTAGAAGTGACATTTAAGCATGGGTCTGATTCACACCTTTCCGATGTCATGAAACTCGTTAAGGTTCACGTGGCACTTATCAGAGTCCAGAGGTGTGAATGAGTGTGAAACTGCAGGCAGTGAACTTGAGGAATGCGAAAGTAGATACGAGATACCAGGCGTCACGGACCTGCACTTTGTTCACACGTGTGTACAGCCGCCGGCTTATCAGATAGCAGCGTGTCACAGCGTTTGGGTGGGGAAAAAACACATTAGCTATAATAGAGACAACGACATCAGAAACACGCCTGGGTCGAGCTACACGCCGCGTGTCACGCTAAACAACACAAAGGGGGAGGGGTAGAATCTTGTCTTCATTTGTATACATTACTGCACAGTGAAGTACCTCTCTGCACGTATCCCATCCTTGGGGAGGTTAGGGTCAGAGCGAAGGGTCAGCCATGATGCAGCACCTCTGGAGCAGGGAGAGTTCAGGGCCTTGCTCAAGGGCCCAACAGTGGCAGCTTGGTGGTGCCGGGGCTTGAACCCCTATCTTCCAGTCAACGACTAAGAGCCTTAACCACTTGAGCTACCCCCCCACCCCATTATGAAAATAAATAAATGAAATTCACCGATCAGCCATAACATTATGACCACTGAGAGGTGAAGTGAATAAGACTGATGATCTCCTCATCATGGCACCTGTTAGTGGGTGGGATATATTATGCAGCAGGTGAACATTTTGTCCTCAAAGTTGATGTTAGAAACAGGAAAAATGGACAAGTGTAAGGATTTGAGCGAGACTGATGAAGGACCAAATTGTGATGGCTAGACCACTGGATCAGAGCATCTCCAAAACTGC
>NC_080713.1:28188698-28191198 GCF_019097595.1 Hemibagrus wyckioides
GTTAGGGCTGCAAGAAGGTCCTGGGTTCGTATCCCGGGTTTGAGCAGGCAGGGGCCTTTCTGTGTGGAGTTTCCATGTTCTCCCCGTGCCTGTGTGGATTTACTCCAGGTACTCCGGTTTCCTCCCACAGTCCAAAAACATGTACATTAGGTTGAGTGAGAGTGTGTGTGTGTGTGTGGTTGTCTGTCTATATGTGTGGCTCTGTGATGGACTGGTGACCTGTCCAGGGTGTACCCCTGCCTTTCACCCAGTGTGTGCTGGGATAGGCTCCAGCAGATCCCCATGACCCTAATTAGGAATAAAGCGGGTATAGAAGATGGATGGATGGATAGTTACAGTTATGCCACGTCCATGAAACACGTTATCTCATATCACAAACGTTCGGAATCCGGAATCCGGAATGAATGACAGCTGTTTCGAACGAGAAACCAACAATGTGTTTATACCAGTGCACTCGTTCTGACACGTTATTGTTTCTATAGCAACAGCCGGTACACGGGGACGTGTCCGGCAGATGCTCCATACAATCTAAGCCCAATCATAAGCAGATTAAAGGTGTGTGGTGTTGAAGAGCTCCAGCTGTGTGGGAGGCAAAGCAGCAGCAGATGGAAGAACTTCACAGTGAGCACACACACACACACACACACACACACACAAAATGACCCCCCCCACTTTCAGAAGCTCTTTCATCGATCACCAGCACAAATGATTTCCTTTAAGGACACAAAAGAACACGTGATGGACCTTAAATCCAGATCTTTGAGATCTTCCTCACTCCGATTCACAGAGACCTTTAACCCTCCAACTGTGCCACACATCTCTGTGTGTGTGTGTGTGAGAGTGTGTGTCAGCGAGTTCCACAGCTTGTCCTCATTCCAGCACTGCTTTATATCGAACACGTGTGCAGCTTTACCGTGCACGTTCTCATGTAGGCGAATTCCAGACGCTGACTCTGCTGCCTCCGCCAAATTGTTTGCCAGTGACGTTTATACGATCTCATTAGCGCTGCCATGAAGCCCCAATCAAACCCAGCAGTGACCCGCAGACACACAACACACGCCAGCGGTATACATTACTATACTGTACATGTCACAGGTAATTTTACTGAGGAGACACACACACACACATTAACACACACACACTGTCAGATAGTGACCGCTTCTCAGCACAAATCCATACAGAACAATGGTCAGTTTGTGTCCACACACATTTCCGCTTCCTGCTGAGGATAAACAGAAGGTCTGGGGTAATAGTAACAGGAGCTGTAACGTAACACACGCAGAAAGAAATAGGTTTCAAAATGGAGGAGCCCTAATGACTAACAGCCCTCGCTGGTCTTCGTGATATTTTGGAAAATACTACGCAATATATTTACTTATACACGCCCATATATGGACATTTTCCCTCATTCTATTTAGATATAGATGTGGAATACAATATATTATAATATACAGAATGTAGTACAGAACAGACCAAACTACTTAGACGTGAAGGATCGTGGTCTCACTCCGTGCCATGCTGTTATAGGAAAGTCATAAAAATAAGGAATTTAACTTTAAAAAATATATTATTTTTATTCCATATTTCGGTAAAGCTGCTTTGAGACAATGTCCTTTGCTAGAATTTATAGAAATATATATTTATGCAAATAAATTGAATTGAAGTGAATAAATTAATCCATGACGGTTGCCACAACAAGATGAGTCTTTTATTCCTTTTCTATCAAAGCAGTTTGTTAAATGTTAGCCGTCGCTATAGAAACGATAATGTATGAGAACCGGCGCATTAAAAGGAAGGAATCAGAACGGAGAAGGCAACAATATGAAACGGTGTTAAGGATTTCTGGGAGTGTTGTGTCACGTTGTGTCTGTGCTCACCCTGAAAAAAAAATATTGGCACCCTTGGTATATAGGATGAGGTACAGCACTGTTGGGGGGGCGGTGGTAGCTCAAGTGGTTAAGGCTCTGGGTCGATGACCGGAAGATCAGGGTTCAAGCCCCAGGACCAGCCAAGCTGCCACTGTTGGGCCCTTGAGCAAGGCCCTTAACCCCACCTACTCCAGGGGTGCTGACCCTGTGCTCTGACTCCAACCCCCAAGGATGGGATATGCAAAGAAACTGTGCAGTAATGTATATGTGACAAATAAAGACAAATTAACTTAATCACAATGTATCACTGCTGCAGTATGAAATATATATTTCTCATAAGGTGTTAAAACAGAGCAGCCTATAGGCCACAGGTCTACAGGTGTGTGTGTGTGTGAGCGAGCATGTGGGCATATAAAATATGTGAATAGGTGGGCGAGTGCATGTGGGCGTTCCTTGTGATTCTCCTCTTTGAGTCAGTGTGTGTAACCCACCACCCACTCCCCGCCCACCCCACAGTCTGACTCGAGACCTGAGGGAAAAGGAGGTGAGCTGGTTGTCATGCCAACACAGATGTGAGTCCCTGCAGCAGCAGCTGTTGACGTGGAAACGGAAGGAGGCGGAGACGAGGCGGG
>NC_080713.1:28196198-28216198 GCF_019097595.1 Hemibagrus wyckioides
TCTGTCTTCTGTCTGTCTGTCTGTCTGTCTCTCGCTCTCTCACACTTCTTCTCTCTCCTGTCTCTCTGTCTCCTGTCTGTCTGTCTGTCTGTCTGTCTCTCTCTCGCTCTCTCACACTTCTTCTCTCTCCTGTCTCTCTGTCTCCTGTCTGTCTGTCTGTCTGTCTCTCTCTCACTCTCTCACACTTCTTCTCTCTCCTGTCTCTCTGTCTCCTGTCTCTCTCTCTCTCTCTTTCATAAGACACATGAACAATATACAGTGTATGTAGGATATATATGTGTATAGATGTTCTATAAGGTTAAATAACAGATAATTAACACTGACTCTTTCCTGTAATCTGCTCTAGTTTACTGTCCTGGGGTAAACACACCTGTGGTCAACACACACACACACACACACACACACAAAAACACAATAACATTAAAAGCTTCAGCGTGTGTGTGTAACGTCTCGAGATTTCACGTTAGAGCCGTATCTGAGTAATAAATCCGTGGTGGTTCCTGTACCCACACTACTAACACCACTCTGGTCTCATTTCTTCACTCGATGGCGTCAGACATCGCTCGTCTTTGTATTTTAAAAACAGGATTTAAAATAAACCCTACTGGTTTCTCACTTATAGCCCAGCGGTAAACCACACACCACGACCTGACCTCTACAGCTATACATTCACTGTCAGGTAGCACACACAACACAAAGATCTATTTCAGACTGAGCTCCGCCCACTGACATCAGGAGCCGTGACTCACGTCTGAGGTAAAGCCCGCACTTTTTGTGTGTGTGTGTGTTCTTGTTGTAAAATACACTAATAGTGAAACATTCCTTTGAGTTGAAGACAGAAGCGATAGAGAGAGGACGCAGGACAAGATTAGGGGCATTTCTAGGTAAGACAATTGGCTAGTGTCACTGTGATTGACAGCTGAGAGCACTTAAGCCCCTCCCACAACTGATTAGTTAACACACAGCCAGAAGTCAAGGTTTCACTAAATGTTCCCATGAAAACAACATTACACTATATGTCTAAAAGTAGAAGAGAAGAGAAGAGAAGAGAAGAGAAGAGAAGAGAAGAGAAGAGAAGAATGGATATTATAATAGAGAAGAGAAGAGAAGGATGGATATTATAATAGAGAAGAGAAGAGAAGAGAAGAGAAGAGAAGAGAAGAGAAGAGAAGAGAAGAGAAGAGAAGGATGGATATTATAATAGAGAAGAGAAGAGAAGGATGGATATTATAATAGAGAAGAGAAGAGAAGGATGGATATTATAATAGAGAAGAGAAGAGAAGGATGGATATAATAGAGAAGAGAAGAGAAGAATGGATATTATAATAGAGACGAGAAGAGAAGGATGGATATAATAGAGAAGAGAAGAGAAGAATGGATATTATAATAGAGAAGAGAAGAGAAGAGAAGAGAAGAGAAGAGAAGAGAAGAGAAGAATGGATATTATAATAGAGAAGAGAAGGATGGATATTATAATAGAGAAGAGAAGAGAAGGATGGATATAATAGAGAAGAGAAGAGAAGAATGGATATTATAATAGAGACGAGAAGAGAAGGATGGATATAATAGAGAAGAGAAGAGAAGAATGGATATTATAATAGAGAAGAGAAGAGAAGAATGGATATTATAATAGAGAAGAGAAGGATGGATATAATAGAGAAGAGAAGAATGGATATTATAATAGAGAAGAGAAGAGAAGGATGGATATTATAATAAAGAGAAGAGAAGGATGGATATAATAGAGAAGAGAAGAATGGATATTGTAATAAAGAGAAGAGAAGGATGGATATAATAGAGAAGAGAAGAATGGATATTATAATAAAGAGAAGAGAAGGATGGATATAATAGAGAAGAGAAGAGAAGAATGGATATTATAATAGAGAAGAGAAGAGAAGAGAAGAGAAGAGAAGAGAAGAGAAGAGAAGAGAAGAGAAGAGATAATCTATATAATCTGATTATAACAGTGAAGAGAAGGGAATAAATCTCATGTGTCTTTGTGAGGGTCAGAAGTGCTCAGGAAGGATAAATGAATAATAATGTGGATAAATAGAGGAATAGGAGTAGAATGGTCAGCAGCTTGCTGGAACACGTGTGTATGCTGCAGTGTTGTACATGAACCTGGTCATGGTGATGTGAGGTAGAAATGAGGTTAATCCACATAACTGAGCTTTGTTTGCTCAGAAGGTCAGCAGTTTATTGTGTGGCTATCTGGAGCAGCTGATTTGGTGCTGTGGTCATGTGGAAGGCTTTACTGAAAACACACACACACACACTTCAGTGGAAATGAAAGTGGTCACTGGCTAATTGTTGGAACTTTCTGTCTCATCCCTCTACATGGACTTAGAGCGATTAGCTTCATGCTGAGCGTAACACTGTGTACCGTCTCTCTCTCTCTCTCTCTCTCTCTCATTCTAAAACCGTGAGAAACAGTGCAGCACACAGCGAGGAACCAACACCAACAGTGCTAGGCTGCTTTGTGGCAGTTTAACCTTCATTTCAATTGGTTTAGAGAACAGAAAAGGTTCATCCTATTACAGAGAGCTTGTATCCTGACGTCCACACGGTCAACCGTGACCAGACAGAGTGACACGGGCTAATCGGGAGCATATGAACGGACTGTTAGCACTTTTTCTTCTTCAGTCACTCGAGTAGATACTCCATGACATAGTGTCTCAGAGCTAGAGAAGCTAGAGTGACATCATAAATACAGAATCATGTTCTCACTCCATCTGAGGAAGCAACGTTCCAGTATCGGTGAGCCACAAGGAGGTTAAACGCCTCACAGATTCCTCCCTTTTCCAGATAAATAAACTCCACCAAGCATTGACTGGAATATTCTGTAGTTTCCAGGAAGACTGACGGTCTAAAACATCACCAGTAAACCATGTTAAGTAGCTGCTACTGTAGAGAAAGACTGGGGCGGGGCATACATCTGCCTCCCCAGAGTGACGTTTTGCCTAAATATGGGTCATTAAAAGCTGAGTCAAAAGTAATGTCCATGACATCACATTCAGAGAGCAGTTTTCATTTCAGAGTCACTTTAAAGAATGTTGAGCAGAAGGTCGTGAGGTCAAATCCCAAGATCTCACTGCTGAGCCCTGTGTCAGGAACCACTGGGACAGTTCCCTGCCACACCACTGGAGGGCGTGCTGGCAGGTGACTCACCAGAGCCTGCTTTTTTTGTGTGTTTTCCCCATGTACTTTGTGCCATGCCCTTCCCATTGTCCTCATTTTCTGCCATGTCACCTGTTCCCCATTAGCCCTAATGTTCTGCCCTATATATAGGAACCCTTCTGTACCTGTCTTCGTCGGTCATTGTTGTTTGTTGTTTGTTCAATGTCCTGGTGACCATGCTCATGTCATGTTCCTGTAACCATGTTTAGTTTGCCCCATGTCTTGTGTTTAGTTACGTTTGCTTTATTATTAAAGCAGTGCTTTATTTGAATCCCGTGTCTGACTCCACGGTGTGCGGGTTCGAGCCCCGCTTACACCCTGAACCATCAACTCCTCAGTTAATTGCTGAGTACAGCATCTGCTAAATGCCGTGAACGTAATGTAAATGTAACGCTAGCATGCTATGCTTCATCCTCACAGCTTTTATCTGCCGCATGATGAAGAGCTAAGCTAGTGGAAAGGAAGATGGCTTAGAATCTAAAGAGTCAAAAGTGTGTTTATTTTAGCACCGAAAGGCCACGCTCATCCTAAACTGCCCCGGCGTGGCGTGAGCACCGGCGTGTATCCGCTCGCGGGATCATGACCCGGTGTCATTCGACTCCGTGTGACCCTGCGGTGGATGCTTTGTGGCTTTGCTGACACGCAGGCATGATCCCCGCGCTCCACGGCTGTTATTGGCCGCGTGCGACCGGAGGATGCCCAGAACAAACGCCGTCTTTCATGCACTCCGGAGCTTCACAATGGGGCTGTTGATGCTCCTGAAAAAGAGAGAGAGCGAGAGAGAGAGAGAGAGAGAGAGAGATGGAGAGAGAGACATCTCAGGAAAAGCAATTACTACAGGGTGATTCCTTGTTTTTCAGAACTGAGAGAAGAACTCAGTGTTCTTAAGCGAGAAACCATAAATAGAACGAAGCCTCTGGCTGTGGGATTAATGCTTACTTAGATTACGGACTGGGTTAGAAGAAACCCCTGGGATTACTGGAAGTCAGATTAGTTCTGTCATTTGTGTGTGTGTGTGTGAGAGAGAGAGAAAGAGAGAGAGATATTAAACCTGATGCCCGGGCAGATCGAGAATACAAAGCCAGTACAGCATTTGGAAAAAAACGAAAGGACGCATGCAAACAGCCACGCTGGTGTAACGAACATAACGAAAACCTCCCGCGAGTTCTGTAAAGCAAGCAGATCCGAAAAGAAAAGGAAAGAAAAGACGTTCCCAATACGGCCTTCAATAAAGCCTTGTTAAACAGGAATGCTCTCCATGCCCCAGGCTTCTGCTGTGACTAATTAGCAACGAGTCACAGATTAACGTCATTACAGAGAGACCGACGGGATGATTTAACTGACAGAAATATCATTAGGCATGTTGTTTTGCCGAGAGAGAGAGAGAGAGAGAGGGGAGAGAAAGAAAGACAGACGGAGAGAGAGTGAGGGGAAAGAGAGAGGGGGAGAGAGAGAGTGGGAGACAGAGAGAGAGAGAGAGAGAGAGAGAGAGCCGTGGGGGGTAAATATAGGGGTGAGTAAGTAAGAATTTGGAATGTGTACGTCAGATACTAGAAGTGGAGTCGGATAAACTCTTCATTCCAGGAACATCAGCGACATTTTTACATCACACACACACACACACACACGCGCACGCAAATAAGAAAACTAAAAAGACAAGGAAGTAGCAACACATACAAAAACAAGCTGTTGATCAGACATGACTGTTCACAGACGAGAAAGAAAAAAAGAAGAGAAATAGATTCTTCCTTAAGTACATCTGTATATTCTGTAAAGCCCACAATCAGCACACAGAGGAAATACGGCCATCTTACTGTTCCCCCCTGAACAGTTTGTGCTGTGAGGGTTCTCCGTAAACAGGGCTAGCTGTGTGTTTTATTTCTTTTCATCATCTTGAAGAGAGAGGGTAACAAAAGAGAGGGAACACGTGGTTAAGGTGATCAGAAGTTTGTGGGTTTGAATCCCAGGTCTGCCACTGCTGGGCCCCTGAGCGAGGCCCTTCACCCTGAATGTCTCAGCTGTATAAAACTGAGATGAATGTAAGTCTATCTGGATAAGGGCGTCTCCCAAATATCAGAAATGTTAATTGTTGCTGTAACATACGTGACACAGGAACTCCTGGGCACCGCTTTAAATGTAGCTATAAAACGGATAAAAAGTATAGCTCAGTAAATATAATGATGTTTATATGAGTCGATTGCCGCGGTGTGAGCGGATTAAATCACTCTCCATAAGGAAGTGGTTAACTTCATCTCCACTTCATCACTCCATCCTGTCGCTGATTATTTTCCTGCAACATCACGACACTGAGTGTTTTATTCCTGCTCTCTGATCGCCATCTCTGTCATTCCAGCTCTGACGCATTCGTCATTATAATTATTATATTATATAGTGTTTATTATTACACTGTGATCATTCGGGGCGTGAGTATTATGAACGTTAACCTTAATTAATGAGAAATGAGGCGAGGTGATGGTATTCCAGGTGTGTATTTATGCTAGCGCCTTGCGTGTATATGAAGGAATCTTGTGTGTGTGTGTGTTTGTGGAGGGTGGAAAGTTGTGGAATGTCTCAAAGATCATGCTCCAAACCTGTCGTTTCTTCAGAGCCGACGGTGTCGCGGCACCGAGTCAACAGTCGCCTTCTCTAAAAGAACGAGAGCGAGAACAAGAGACAGAAACATCTGGAAGCACTGTTTGTTCACAACTGCCACGCCCGGCCTGCGTGTGAGAGCTTCCTAAGCCGGGAGATGACAGCCGGAAACAAAGGCGCACAGCATTGTGGGTATGGGGGAAACCCCGGGGAATGGAGCGGATTAGCGAAGGAGGAGGACGAGTTATATGCATGCCACGTGCTTTAGCATGGCCGTTTTTTCTGCACACACACAACACACACAGACACACACACACATGCCAGGCCATTCTCTACACTACATCAAACACTACATGGCTTTATTGTGTGTTTTTGTGATTGATTTTCAATGTATATGACACAGCTGGAAGTTTTACACACACACACACACACATGTGCGCTTGTCAGACACGTTTAAGGGATTAGCTCACGTATTCAAGCCAGCACTAACGTTAGCTTTGGATACGAAAACAAATAATGGCGCCTCTTTTTATGGTCCGTAACATCAAAGTGCTTACGTATGCAAATGTCTCGTATCTGTGCAGCTCTTCAGAGAGCTCTTTGATGTCTTTGTACTTGTGTGTGTGTGTGTGTGTGTGTGTATGTGTGTGTGTGTGTGTGTGTGTGAGAGAGAGAGAGAGTCTTCTTTTTTTGGGTCCAGTGAAAATAAAACTTAGCCCTCTGTCCTGCAATATTAATCAGGGTTGGCCCGGGTTGTCGTACCTTTTAAAGCACCGATTCAAACACACACCGGAGACATTTCAACCATTTTTAAAGCCGCTCCTCGGCGATAATTGTTTTGGATCGAAATCAATCCCGTGCGCGTGTAAAAGTACCCAGAGCGAATGCTGCTCATGTGCTGTGATGCTGTGTGTGTCCTCAGGGAGGCGCTGATGCATGCTCAGACAGAAGAGCTGCAGGAGATGGAGGACACTTTCAGGAGAAGACTGGAGCTCGCTGAGGAACAGGGGTCAAAGGTGAGGCCATGACATTCGCTTTGTACATGCCTCTGTAGTAGGAAGATAAATGAGTATTGATATATTATTTGGATGTACGATGTATTGCCAAAAGTTTTGGGACACCCCTCCAAATCATTGAGTTCAGGGGTTGATCTCGGCCCCTTAGTTCCAGTGAAAGGATCTCTTAATGCTTCAGCTTCATATCAAGACATTTTGGACAATTTCATGCTTTATGGGAACAGTTTGGGGATGACCCCTTCCTGTTCCAACATGACTGCAGACCAGTGACCAAAGCAAGGTCCATAAAGACATGGATGAATGAGTTTGGTGTGGAGGGACTTCAGAGTCCTGACCTCAACCCCATAGAACACCTTTGGGATGAATTAGAGCGGAGACTGTGAGCCAGACCTTCTCATCATCACAACATCAGTGCCTGACCTCACAAATGTGCTTCTAGAGGAATGGTCAAAAATTCCCATAAACACACTCCTAAACCTTGTGGAAAGCCTTCCCAGAAGAGTTGAAGCTGTTATAGCTGCAAAGGGGCGGGGACAACTCCATATTACATTCAAAGGCAGACGTCCCAAAACCTTTGGCAATACAGTATATGTTAGCTATATGAATAAGATAAGAGGTGCACTATAAGGGTTGCTCCATCACAGGACAGCGTATCACACCCATGATTGGCTAGTGTCACTGTGATTGACAGGGGAGAGAGAGTATGTCCCGCCCACCCTTGTAGCATCATCAGATTGGATCTCCTGATGACTGGGTCAGTCATCAGTTTTCTCTCGCAGGAGCCATATTTCTGCCATATTTTTATACAAACTGGCCTGAAATTCACGTAAAGAGGTTTAATTTATAGCGCCATCGCTCTGTATAACCCACACAGCTCACTCGCTCCATCTCTTTTAGAAAATTCAATGTAAATCTTAGGGAAGATTGTTCTAATTGGACCCCAAGTACACAGCGAGGATCTAGAACACGAGGAGGTTTTATTACAGAGGAGAGAAAACCTCATCCCAAAAAAAACCACAAAGAGTGTTCCAGTAAACAAGGCATGGGTCTGATAAACAATAACACACACAGGGGACAGCAAGACTTCACAATCAGTTCAGAGGTTGTGTTGGGATCCCGGCCATCCCGAGATCTACTGGCCCAGAGGGGGCGTGCCCTAATGTGGGTTTTTTTTTAGCTTTATTTAAAATTCTGCCAGGTGAGAGTGGGCATGTCCTGTTTGTTTTTTTTAAGCTTTAATTAAGATTCTGCCAGGTGAGAGGGGGCGTGTCCTGCTTTTTGAATTTATTTATTTATTTATTTTTTAGCTTTATTTAATATTCTGCCAGGTGAGCGGGGGCGTGTCCTATTGTGTGTTTTTTTTAAAGCTTTAATTAAGATTCTGCCAGGTGAGAGGGGGCGTGTCCTGTTGTGTTTTTTTAAGCTTTAATTAAGATTCTGCCAGGTGAAAGGGGGCGTGTCCTGATGTATGTGTTTTTTTTTAGCTTTATTTAAAATTGTGCTAGGTGAGAGGGGGCGTGTCCTGGGGTGTGTGCGTGTGTGTGTGTGTGTTTTAATCTTTATTTAAAATTCTGCCAGGTGAGAGTGTGTGTGTTTTAATCTTTATTTAAAATTCTGCCAGGTGAGAGGGGGCGTGTCCTGATGTGTGTGTGGGGATTTTTTTTTGCTTTATTTTTAAATTCTGTCTGCTGAGAGGGGGCGTGTCCTGGGGCGTGTCCTGGTTTCTCATTCGTCCGAACTTCATTTAAGATCCTGCTCATGTATCCAGCTGACTGTTTTATTCATTATGGAGCGTAGGCAAAGGAAAAAAACAAATATTTAATCAAAGGTGATGATATGAGGTATTTCCCGGAGATGTTTTACTCCACAGACATCAGAGTACTACGACTTTGTCTTCTGATGCTCCTGTTTATTTGTCTAGGGTTATAGGGGTTGGGTTTATACTTAATTAAAGTAAATAAATAAATACCCTTAGGCCCAACAGTACAGTATTCCAGTCGTGTTTCCCTCTGAGTAAAGTATCACCTCCTGTCATTATCCTCTCCTGATAACTGAGAGAACTCAACCACTGGAACCTGTTTTTATATTTCTGCTGGCTGTACACACACACACACACACACACAGACACACACACACACACACGAAAACAACACACACACGAAAACAGCACACAGTGACTCTCCACGATTATCTCTGACTCCGACACAAAAATCTGACACTGACGGCTCCTTCCATAAAGGGTCTGTATCTGTTCATGTGGAGCACCGGTCTGTGAATTTGCAGCTGCACTGTTGTCAGAGACAACACACACACACACACACACACAAACCTTCATTTTATAGCTTTTATTTTTATCATTTATATTTTTGCTTTAAGAGGAATGTGTTCTGAATTTCAGCCCAAAGCACAGCTCCTCCACAACAATGAATTTCCTTACACACACACACACACACTCACACACAAATATTCACAGTCTGTCAGTTTCTAACACACGCTCACAGAGTTCCCGTCTGTCACACCCACATCAATGCAGTTATTTTCACACTTTTTCCATTTATTACCAAATCAACAATAACCCTCTCTCTCTCTCTCTCTCTCTCTCTCTCTCTCTCACACACACACTCTGTGAAAACATGGTGGCCTTGGTTGAGGCTGAAACACAGTGCATGGCGTGCCATTATCCCAGCTCTGTGCTTTTAAATAAATTTTAGATGCAGAGGAGAGCTTTAATAAAAACACACATGTGTTTGAAGCAGTAAACAATTCTCTCCCAATAATCAAAGACATCAAATATTACTTTAATACTTCATCTTCAAAAACACAACGTTCATTGCTCATGATCTGCTCAGCGTCTTAAACACTCAGAGAGAGAGAGAGAGAGAGAAACAGAAAAGGACGGACAGGAGACAGAGAGAGACAGGAGACAGAGAGAGACAGAAGAGGAGTGACAGGAGACAGAGAGAGACAGGATAGAGGGAGACAGGGGAGAGAGAGAGAGAGACAGAGAGAGACAGAAGAGGACAGAGAGAAAAGGAGAGAGGGAGACGAGAGAGAGAGACAGAAGAGGACAGTCTAAAAAGAGGGGACAGAGAGAGACACATCTGTTAATAACTCTTCATATGTGGTCATAGTGGAATGCGTATAATAATACTGTCATTATCATTCACTTACACACTCTTTCCACCCATTACACAAATGTACAATAATTCTCTCACACACTCTCTCTCTCTCTCACACACACACACATACACACACACACACACATACACACACACAGAATCACAGTCTGGTGATAAACACACGGTGGCCTTGGTTTCAGGCAACAAAGAACACATTGCGTGCCACCATCCCAAGTGTGTGTGTGTGTGTGTGTGTGTTATTTTGATATGCTCACTTCATGCAAGTGCTCGCAGTTAAAAAAAAAATTTAAATACAACACAATGGAAGAGTAAAGAATAAATACACGGTAAATTATACACACACACACACACACACACACACATATATATATATATATATATATATATATATATATATATATATATATATATATATATATATATATATATATATATATACATGTATAAATAATATAAGTGTGTAGATGTCATGTGAAGCAGGCGGACACAAGCAGAAACAAACACACTTTAGAGTTTATTAGAAGAACTGGCAACCGAATCCAACACGTGAGGCAAAGTCGTAAACAGGAAATTCAGCAAAAGTCAGGCGATCGGGACCACAGTATCAGGGCAATACCAAAATCACACAGCAAAAAAAAAAACAAGAACAAAAATCAGAAAAACAATAACACACAGAACAAGCGGCTCGCTGAGGTCAGGTAACGACACACTGACCATTTGTGTAGTGTAAGCCCTGGGTGTGTTTAGAGTACAGGTGTGTGTGTGATTAGGTGTGTGTGTGTGTACCTGACTGCGTGTTTTGGGAAGTGTAGTCCTGGGGAGTGTTTAATTCATTTACACAACTAGACTTTAGTCTTAATATTTACAGGGCTAACTAGTGTGTGTGTGTGTGTGTGTGTGTGTGTGTGTGTGCAGTGGAGGAGAGATGCTGCTCTAGAGCTTGACATCGAGAGACAGAAAAACGAACAGCTGATTCAAAAGTACCATCAGCTACAGGACAAGGTAACACACACACACACACATACACACATACACATACACACACACACATACACACACACATACACACACACACACATACACATACACACACAATCAGATTACAGACAGGTGACAAATTAAAGGAAAACCTACTGGCTCTGTTACACTCCTCACCTTTATACCACATTTCTGTCCTGGTGGGCGTGGCCCAGCCCAAGATGACTCCGCCCCATTCACGGCCTCACTAATGAGGATGATAACGATGTAAATGACCTTCACACTCATGACACGTGTGTGTGTTGTCAAAGATAGGTATTAAAGAATGACAACTTGTCTCTCTCGCCTGTCTCCCTCTGGTCCTGTGTTGCCCCTCAGTTGCCCACTCTGGTGCAGTCTGCCTCACGGGAGCTGAAGGAGGAGGTGTCAGCGCTGGAGGCGCGGCTGCGAGAGCGTGAAGAGGAGTTGAAGTGCGAGCGAGAGGAGGCTTCAGCGCGAGAGGGACGACTCCTGCGAGAGCAGCAAGCAGAGGTGGAACATCTCCAAACAAAACTACAGGAGCGTCACCAGGAGGCGCTGGAGCTACAGAGAGCACACAGAGACCTCCTCCAGCTCAGAGAGGAAAACTCCACCCTACATCAGGAGGTCAGAGGTCACACAACAAGATACACACACAACAAGATACACACACAAGAAAAGGCAACAAGACACACAGAACAAGATATATGCAAGATACACACAACAAGATACACACACAACAAGATACACACACAAGATACACACAACAAGATACACACACAACAAGATACACACACAACAAGATACACACAACAAGATACACACACAACAAGATACACACAACAAGATACACACAACAAGATACACACACAACAAGATACACACACAAGAAAAGGCAACAAGACACACAGAACAAGATATATGCAAGATACACACAACAAGATACACACAACAACAGGATACACACAAGATACACACAACAAGATACACACAACAAGATACACACACAACAAGATACACACACAAGAAAAGGCAACAAGACACACAGAACAAGATATATGCAAGATACACACAACAAGATACACACACAACAAGATACACACACAAGATACACACAACAAGATACACACACAAGATACACACACAACAAGATACACACAACAAGATACACACAACAAGATACACACACAACAAGATACACACACAAGAAAAGGCAACAAGACACACAGAACAAGATATATGCAAGATACACACAACAAGATACACACACAACAAGATACACACACAACAAGATACACACAACAACAGGATACACACAAGATACACACAACAACAGGATACACACAACAAGATACACACAACAACAGGATACACACAAGATACACACAACAACAGGATACACACAAGATACACACAACAACAGGATACACACAAGATACACACAACAACAGGATACACACAACAAGATACACACAACAAGATACACACACAACAAGATACACACACAAGAAAAGGCAACAAGACACACAGAACAAGATATATGCAAGATACACACAACAAGATACACACACAACAAGATACACACACAACAAGATACACACAACAAGATACACACACAACAAGATACACAAGAAAAGGCAACAAGACACACAGAACAAGATATATGCAAGATACACACAACAAGATACACACACAACAAGATACACACACAACAAGATACACACAACAAGATACACACACAACAAGATACACACACAACAAGATACACACAACAAGATACACACAAGAAGATACACACATAACAAGATACACACACAAGAAAAGGCAACAAGACACACAGAACAAGATATATGCAAGATACACACAACAAGATACACACACAACAAGATACACACACAACAAGATACACACAACAAGATACACACACAACAAGATACACACAACAACAAGATACACACAACAACAGGATACACACAAGATACACACAACAACAGGATACACACAAGATACACACAACAACAGGATACACACAACAAGATACACACAACAACAGGATACACACAAGATACACACAACAACAAGATACACACAAGATACACACAACAACAGGATACACACAACAAGATACACACAACAACAGGATACACACAAGATACACACAACAACAGGATACACACAAGATACACACAACAACAGGATACACACAAGATACACACAACAACAGGATACACACAACAAGATACACACAACAACAGGATACACACAAGATACACACAACAACAGGATACACACAAGATACACACAACAAGATACACACAACAACAGGATACACACAAGATACACACAACAACAGGATACACACAAGATACACACACAAGATACACACAACAACAGGATACACACAAGATACACACAACAACAGGATACACACAACAACAGGATACAGACAAAAACAAGATACACTCAAGATACACACAACAACAGGATACACACAAGATACACACAACAACAGGATACACACAACAACAGGATACACACAACAACAAGATACACTCAAGATACACACAACAACAGGATACACACAACAACAAGATACACTCAAGATACACACAACAACAGTGTACATACAAGATACACACACAACAAGATACACACACAAGATACACACAACAACAGGATACACACAAGATACACACAACAACAGGATACACACAAGATACACACACAACAAGATAAACACAACAACAGGATACACACAAGAGGATACACACAACAAAATACACACAAGATACACACACAACAAGGTACACACACAACAAGATACACACACAACAAGGTACACACACAACAAGATACACACACAACAAGGTACACGCACAACAGGATACATGCAACAAGACACAAAACAAGACATACACAACAAAATACACACAAAACAAGACATACACACACACCACATTACAAACAACAAGATACACACCAACACACAATAAAATGCACACAACAAGATACATGCAACAAGAGACACAAACCAATACACACACACACCAAGATACAAACATGCACCAAGAAACACACAAGATACACACACCAAAACACACAAGATACACACACCAAAACACACAACAAGATACACACATCAAGACACACAACAAGACACACACACCAAGAGACACAACAAGATACACACACAACAAGATACACAAACCAAAACACACACACCAAGATACAAACATGCACCAAGAAACACACAAGATACACACACCAAAACACACAAGATACACACACCAAAACACACAACAAGATACACACATCAAGACACACAACAAGACACACACACCAAGATACAAACATGCACCAAGAAACACACAAGATACACACACCAAAACACACAAGATACACACACCAAAACACACAAGATACACACACCAAAACACACAAGATACACACACCAAGAGACACAACAAGATACACACACCAAAACACACAAGATACACACAACAAGATACACAAGATACACACACAACAAGATACACAACAAGATACACACACAACAAGATACACACACCAAGAGACACAACAAGATACACAACAAGATACACACACAACAAGACACACACACACACACAAGATACAAACACACACACACAAGATACACACACCAAGACACACACACACACACAAGATACAAACACACACACACACAAGATACACACACCAAGACACACACACACACACAACAAGATACAGACACAGACACACACACACACAACAAGATACAAACACACACACACACACAAGATACACACACCAAGACACACACACACAAGATACAGACACACACACACACACACAAGATACAAACACACACACACACACACACAAGATACAGACACACACACACACACAAGATACAAACACACACACACACACACAAGATACAGACACACACACACACACAACAAGATACAAACACACACACACAAGATACACACACCAAGACACACACACACACAAGATACAGACACACACACACACACAGACAAGATACAAACACACACACAAACAAGATACACACACAAGATACAAACACCAAGACACACACACCGATACACACATACAAAGATACACACACACACACACAGACACACACACTGGTCTCCCCTGACCCCCAGCTGATCCTAACACTGTGATGTAACACACTCTTTCACTCTACAGTCAGCTCTGCAGCACTACACTACACATTCCTTGTACTCCTATCACACTGTGCAGAAGTATTGGCCCCCTTGACCTTTTCCCAGTGTTTTATATTACAACCTGTATCTGAAAATAGACTTCACTGCGAATAACATGTCACAAATTTACACCAAACACACCTTTAAATTAAAATGTGTGTGCGCTTGTGTGTGTGGAGGAGTCTGTCTGTCTGTCTCTCTGCCTGTCTCTCTCTCTCTCTCTCTCTCTCTCTCTTTCTCTTTCAGGTGTATAGAGTATCTCAGCCTTCCAATGAGAAAGCGGTCTAGCTCTAAGCCTCTCCTCACATCTGTGTGTGTGTGTGTGTGTGTGTGAGTAACTGTACACAGCTGGAAATATTTATCAGTGCTGTGTAAGAGGCGGTACTGGGTGGGATGCCTGACACCCAGAGAGGTGCTGGGAAAGCCCTGGAAGACAAATACACACACACACACACACACAAAGGTCTTAGAGAGAAAAAGTCTCTGCACTTGCATCAGTAGTAGTTATGTGTGTGTGTGTGTGTGTGTGTGTAAACATAAGCAGAAAGGTGTATGGAATGCAACACTGTGTGTCATGCTGTTACAGGATAATAATCAACGACAGGAAGCAGGGTTTCAGTTAGCACACTGAAGATGGTTCCTTTTCCTTTAGCAGCATGTCCTGAGGTGTTTTATTCCTCCTACACTGCAGCACTTTCCCAGCATTCACCTTCTGCTCCTTCCTGCAGTGTGGCCATGGGGTGGTGCTGTTTCCCACTCTCCTACGTCTCCGAGTCAATGTGGCACGCACATGTGTCCGCTGGCACGGCTGTGTGAGAATCACCGAGGCGCCTACAGTCATTCTGTGTGTGTGTGTGTGTGTGTGAGATAGTGTGAGTGAAAGCTGGCTGGCTCTCAGTCTTTCTAGCTGAGTGCTAACACTGATTTAGCAGCTCCCTCCACCCTTACACACACACACACACACACACACTATAATGCACTAAGATCTTTAAGGCAACGATTCGATTTTTGTTATGAATTTTGTGAATGATGGTGATGTAGAGAACTATTTTTAGTTTATTAAGTGTTTATAAAGTAGTTATAAGAGACGAGCGTGTTATACACCACTCAGCTGTCCTTATTCAGTAATAAACTTCTTATATATAATTATCTGATTATATATAATATAATCAGAATCCATTATGAACCATAATTATGTTAACTTCTGTTCTTCTTCTTCTTCTTCCTCTTCTTCTCTTCTTCTTCTTCTTCTTCTTCTTCTTTTTCTTCTTCATTGTCTTCGTCTTCTTCTATTTGCAAACCTGTATCATTTTCATGGGTCACTTTGTTTTTAAAGTGTTATTATAAAAGAGTATGTGTGTTTGTGTTTTTGGGAAAGTCTGGAATGACACTGGTCATGTTGCAGCGCTCCAGCCTTTGTGTTTCTGTGTCTGATGTGGAACTCAGAGAGAAGACGTTGTTGCCATCACATGATTTTATGTTGCTTTTTTGCACGTACACTGGGGGCAATTAAAGCTGCATCGTTCCACCCACTAACACATTAGCCACTCCCTGGAACATGAGAGCAACCAATGAACACACTAGCAAGGGTCTAAGATTCCATAACAATCACCTGGGAGCTAGAATAACATACAAACCAGCTAGCAACGCCCTAGCAGATACCAGGAATACCATAGCAACACATTAGCAACACCCTAGCAATTAATTCCAGAGCAATCACCTAGCAACACCCTAGCAACCAACTTCAATTCCAGAGCAACCACCTAGTAACACCCTAACAACCATCTTCAATTCCATAGCAACCACCTAGCAACATCCTAACAACCAATTTTAATTCCATAGCAACCACCTAGCAACACCCTCACAACCAACTGGAATACCATAGCAACCAATTTCAATTCCATAGCAACCACCTAGCAACACCCTAACAATCAACTTTAATTCCATAGCAACCAATTTCAATTCTATAGAAACCACCTAGCAACACCCTAACAGCCAACTGGAATACCATAGCAACCAATTTCAATTCCATAGCAACCACCTAGCAACACCCTAACAATCAACTGGAATACCATAGCAACCAATTTCAATTCCATAGCAACCACCTAGCAACACCCTAACAACCTACTGGAATACCATAGCAACCAATTTCAATTCCATAGCAACCACCTAGCAACACCCTAACAACCAACTGGAATACCATAGCAACCAATTTCAATTCTATAGCAACCACCTAGCAACACCCTAACAACCAACTGGAATACCATAGCAACCCATTTTAATTCCATATTAACCATGACGTTTTTTTTAAACATTTACCTGTTTAAAGTTTTAAGCTAAACTCTATAGTCTTTTAGAGTCTTTTAGTCTTTGTCAAGTTAGCATGAAGGTACAGTGGTGTGAAAAAGTGTTGGCCCCCTAAACCTAATAACTGGTTGGGCCACCCTTAGCAGCAACAACTGCAATCAAGCGTTTTCGATAACTTGCAATGAGTCTGTTACAGCGCTGTGGAGGAATTTTGGCCCACTCATCTTTGCAGAATTGTTGTAATTCAGCCACATTGGAGGGTTTTCGAGCATGAACCGCCTTTTTAAGGTCATGCCACAGCATCTCAATTGGATTGAGGTCAGGACTTTGACTAGGCCACTCCAAAGTCTTCATTTTGTTTTCTTCAGCCATTCAGAGGTGGACTTGCTGGTGTGGTTTGGATCATTGTCCTGCTGCAGAACCCAAGTTCACTTCAGCTTGAGGTCACAAACAGATGGCCGGACATTCTCCTTCAGGATTTTTTGATAGACAGCAGAATTCATGGTTCCATTTATCACAGCAAGTCTTCCAGGTCCTGAAGCAGCAAAACAGCCCCAGACCATCACACTACCAGCACCATATTTTACTGTTGGTATGATGTTCTTTTTCTGAAATGCGGCGTTACTTTTACGCCAGGTGTAACTTTTGTCTCGTCGGTCCACAGAGTATTTTCCCAAAAGTCTTGGGGATCATTAAGATGTTTTCTGGTAAAACTGAGACGAGCCTTTATGTTCTTGTTTTTGCTCAGCAGCGGTTTTCGTCTTGGAACTCTGCCATGCAAACCATTTTTGCCCAGTCTCTTTCTTCTGGTGGAGTCATGAACACTCACCTTAACTGAGGCAAGTGAGGCCTGCAGTTCTTTGGATGTTGTTATGGGGTCTTTTGTGACCTCTTGGATGAGTTGTCGTTCTCTTGGGGTAATTTTGGTCGGCTGGCCACTCCTGCAAGGTTCTCCACTGTTCCATGTTTTCACCATTTGTAGATAATGGCTCTCACTGTGGTTCGCTGCAGTCCCAAAGCTTTAGAAATGGCTTTATAACCTTTTCCAGACTGATAGATCTCAATTACTTTCTTTCTCGTTTGTTTTTGAATTTCTTTGGATCTCGGCATGATGTCTAGCTTTTGAGGATCTTTCGGTCTACTTCATGTTGTCAGGCAGGTCCTATTTAAGTGAGTTCATGATTGTGAACAGGTGAGGCAGTAATCAGGCCTGGGTGTGGCTAGAGAAATTGAACTCAGGTGTGATAAACCACAGTTATGTTTTAACAGGGGGGGCAAACACTTTTTCACACAGGGCCATGTAGTTTTGGATTTTGTTCTCGCTTAATAATAAAAACCTTCATTTAAAAACTGCATGATGTGTTTACTTGTGTCATCTTTGACTAATATTTAAATTTGTTTGATGATCTGAAACATTAAAATGTGACAAACATGCAAAAAAATAAGAAATCAGGAACACTTTTTCACACCACTGTACATTCCTGAACTTATATTCAGTAAATGGTTGTATTATTTGCACACTGAAACATGTTAAATGAAGATTTCCTGAAGTAACACTTCTGTGTCTCTCTGCTCCCTCTCCTCTCTCTCCTCCTGTCCTCTCGTCATGTAGAACAGTCTGCTGCAGGAGACGGTGAGACGGGAGTGTGAGGAGAGAGCCGATCTGACCGCTGCCCTGTCCCTGGCCAGAGAGCAGCTGCTGGGTGTCAGACAGATAGCGGTGAACTCCTCCATCGCCCGCAGCTCTGCCACATCCTCCCTGCCCAGCCTGAGCGCGGGACACGGCCGTGACGCCGTCACCGGGGACAGGAGCACAGCGTCGTGGCACGGAAACTCCCGCCAGCTGCTGCCCGCTCTGCCCCGACTCGCCACAGAGAGACCTGCCCCTCTCACCAAGGCACGCCATCGCATCAGCAGGAAGGACAAACGCTCCTGCTGAGGCAGAGGCTCTCACAGGTCTGTGTGTGTGTGTGTGTGTGTTCTTGTTTAAATGACTTTTTCTAAGGAATTATCCATCTCTAGCCTGTTTCACACTGCCGCAGATGAAATGATCATTACCCTGCGCCCTAGCGCCACACTTTTACACAAATTTAGGTCGAATTCAACATGGCTTCCTGCTCACTACAGATGCGCACTACGTAGGGGGTAGCATAACGGCGTAGTAGATAGTGCTCTGATGGTGACATCACTCTCTCTGAAACATTTTAATACATCATTAAAGAGCCTCACTGCAAGAAGGGCCTGGGTTCAAATCCCGGGGTCGAACAGGCAGGGACCTTTCTGTGTGGAGTTTGTTTTTTACTCCGGGTTTACTCCGGGTAGTCCGGTTTCCTCCCACAGTCCAAAAACATGTACGTTAGGTTAAATGGTAATTCTATATTGCCCATAGGTGTGTGTGTGTGTGTGGTTGTCTGTCTATGTGTGTGGCCCTGTGATGGACCTGTCCAGGGTGTACCCCTGCCTTTCACCCAGTGTGTACTGGGATAGGCTCCAGCAGACCCCTGTGACCCTAATTAGGAATAAAGTGGGTATAGAAAATG